>NC_083647.1:27720863-27750863 GCF_963576545.1 Limanda limanda | reverse complement strand
ATTTTATGGTTAAACAAAGATATGTTTCAATGACTTTAAATTAAGTTTTGTTATAATAAAGTTAAATTCAGATTTTTTCCTTCTGCTCTGATTTTCTTGTTGAAATATTCACGACCAATAGAAATCAGCCGTAGTGTTGACGAGTGAAATGCCCCCCCCCCCGTTGTGCTTGCATTCGCTTTACTTCACACAACGTTATTTTTATTATTTATATCACATATTCTCAACTTGACATCTTCTTCATCTTCATCTTCCTCTCCTGTACGAAGGTGTTTTATATCCTCCTGTTTTGATGACGTCATTTAAACTTTTACAAACGTTTGATCGTGTATTTAAACTGTGGACGTGAGAAACTGAAGGAGAGAAGAGGATTTGTGTGAAGGAATGTCCCACAGAGAGAGAGAGAGAGAGAGAGAGAGAGAGAGAGAGAGAGAGAGAGAGAGAGAGAGAGAGAGAGAGTCTGTTAATCCTCTTATCCTCCGTTTCTCCTCCGACATGTTCAACAGCCAGAGAAACACTAATCCTCACAGAGGAGGGAGGGAGGGGAGGAGGGAGGGAGGGAGGGATGAGGGGAGGAGACAAGGAAGCAAGGAGGGAAAGTAGGGAAAGGTCCTGGAGGGAAAATGGAACAAGGCAAAATAAAACAAGTGGAGGAAGGAAGACAGGGAGGAAAAGCAAAATGCTTCCTCCTCTCCCCTTACTTCCTTTCCTTCTGTCCTTTCTCCTCTTCTCCTTGCTTCCTTTTCCTCCCTCCTTTATCACCTTCCCATACTTCCTTTCCTTCTCTCCTTCCTCACCTGTTTTCATAAAACACACAAACACTCTCTCGAAGTCACTGAATCTAAAAACTGTTTGTTCTTTTCTTCTATTTCCATCTCCAGGTTATAGTCTGAGCCGACGACACAGACTAAACTCTGATGTTTGATTCCAGGGAAACTTTCAGTTTGATTCCCGGCAGCGATGACCTCTGACCCGACAGGACGCAGCGCTCCGACACACACACACACACACACACACACACACACACACACACACACACACACACACACACACACACACACACACACACACACACAGACACACACAATCCAACCTGAAAGTGAATACTGCAGGTTGTTCTCATCTTTCCTCCAGTCTCAGCACATCAATCAACACACTGCAATTAGCTGAACACCCCCTCTGATACACACACACACACACACACACACACACAGACACACACACACACACACACACACACACACACACACACACACACACACACAGTGTTAAAACATGGATTCCTTTGGAGACATGACCCTCCGTTCACACCACAACCTGAACAACACCCAACAAAGATTTAACTACACAGTAACACACCTGAAACTAAGTTGTGTCCTCATCACTTTGTGTCAGATTCTGTTTCACTGAATCAAAATCAATTCATCATAAATTAATCTCAACCAGAATCTAAATATATTAAATTCACCAGAGAAGAGAAAAAACTAAACCAGCCAGAAACATCTCAACGCACAAAGCTTCTGAATCACAACATCAGACACGAAGAAACTGAAGAACTCACTGTGTGTGTGTGTGTGTGTGTGTGTGTGTGTGTGTGTGTGTGTGTGTGTGAGTGTGAGTGTGTGTGTGTGTGTGTGTGTGTGTGTGTGTGTGTGTGACTGACATCAGTTCATGTTGCTATGGACACAAACACAGTTTAGCAGCTTGAAGAACCGAATGTGTTGAAGTTTGAATTTGTTGCTGCGCATGTTCTAATTATATCACTGATGTTTTTTGTGTGGTCAGTGATTATCAGTCATGATTTATGTGTGTGTGTGTGTGTGTGTGTGTGTGTGTGTGTGTGTGTGTGTGTTTGTGTGTGCTAGCTGCAGCCAATCTGTTAAAAAAGCAAACGTTGCTAATTCCTGGTTGTTCTCCATTACCTCAGATCTGTCCCTGGAGACGAGGAACACTGACGGATGGACGGTGAGTGTGTTAAAGGTGTGTGTGTGTGTATGTGTGTGTGTGTGTGTGTCTGTGTGTGCACTGCTGATGGATTATGGGAAACCCTCTGGATGGTATCAAACCAAAGACTCAACAGCTCAACACCTCCACAGCCCTGTAGCACGAGTCCTGAGCTGAGAGCAACAGCATTTGTGGTTTGTTTTGATCTGCCTCCACGCCCAGACGGGTGGGGTTAGGTGCTGAGGGCGGGGCTTGTTTGTTTGTACTTCCTCCTGTAAGTTTGAAAGAATCTTCTGAGATCAGCTCACACAGCTGCTGCCTTCAGGTGGAGCTGGGACATTTGTATTCTCACAAGGACTCACTGACAATTTACAGAAAGTTTCCAGAGCAGCTGAATCAGACTTTTGTTCTCACACACAGAACCTTTCAGTAACATGTGAGGAACATGTGAGGAACATGTCAGGAGCATGTGAGGAACATGTCAGGAACATCTGAGGAACATGTCAGGAACATATCAGGAACATGTGAGGAACATGTCAGTAACATGTCAGGAACATGTGAGGAACATGTGAGAAACCTGTCAGGAGCATGTGAGGAACATGTCAGGAACATCTGAGGAACATGTCAGGAACATGTGAGGAACATGGGAGGAGCATGTGAGGAACATATCAGGAACATGTCAGTAACATGTGAGGAGCATGTGAGGAACATGTCAGGAGCATGTGAGGAACATGTCAGGTACATGTGAGGAACATGTCAGGAACATGTCAGGAACATGTGAGGAACATGTCAGGAGCATGTGAGGAACATGTGAGGAACATGTCAGGAACATGTCAGGAGCATGTGAGGAACATGTCAGGAGCATGTGAGGAACATGTCAGGAACATCTGAGGAACATGTCAGGAACATGTGAGGAACATTGGAGGAGCATGTGAGGAACATATCAGGAACATGTCAGGAACATGTGAGGAGCATGTGAGGAACATGTGAGGAACATGTCAGGAGCATGTGAGGAACATGTCAGGAACATGTGAGGAACATGTGAGGAACATGTAAGGAACATGGGAGGAACATGTAAGGGGCATGTGAGAAACATGTCAGGAGCATGTGAGGAACATGTGATGAACATGTGAGGAACATGTGAGGAACATGTCAGGTACAATCAGGAACATGTGAGGAACATGTGAGGAGCATGTGAGGAACATGTGAGGAACATGTCAGGTACATGTGAGGAACATGTCAGGAACATGTCAAGAACATGTGAGGAACATGTAAGGAGCATGTGAGGAACATGTAAGGAGCCTCGTCGTCGCTCCAAGAAAAGAAACATCCCTGGTCTTACTTTTCACCATGGCTGTTCCTGGTTTCTCTCTCTCTGAGCAACCAGCTGCAGAGTAGACTTCCTGTTTACATCACATGACCAGGGAACGGTCATGTGACGTGTGTTTCCAGCGTGATGAACAGTTAGAATCCTAGAAGAAGACCTCGGCTGCGTTGACCTCTGACCCTGTTGCTTCGCTGCACGGTGTTTACGAACAGGAAGTGAAACTTAAGTGAATTTAATAGCAGGACTGGGAATAGACGGAATAAAATGGCCCTCATCAATATTGATGCTGTTCTGTTAATTAGACTTCACATCTCCGACTCACAGAGACACACTGAGGGCACAGCGATTGGACAGACGCCACTGCCGCCGAGCGTGTGTGTGTGTGTCTCTGTGTGTGTGTGTGTGTGTGTGTGTGTGTGTCTGTGTGTGTCAGGACAGACTGAGGGCACCCAGCATTGGAGGACAGCCACTGTGTGTGAAGCAGTGTGTGTGTATGTAAGTGTGAATGTGTGTGTTAGTGTGTGAAATCCACGACACTGCGGTTAATAAGACGGTTTCTTTGTGTGTTTGTGTGTGTGTGTTGTAATAAATCACTGTGTACATGCTTGTGACAGTGTGTGTGTGTGTGTGTGTGTGTGTGTGTGTGTGTGTCCATCGTTGAATGAATCCAGCCAGGTCCATCTGTTTGGCAGGAGACATGAATGTGAGGCCATCTGTGCTCTCACTGTGTGTGTGTGTGTTTGTGTGTGTGTGTGTGTGTGTCGGCCCTGAGGTGCAGTGTGTAAGAGGCAGAGGTGATAAGAGCATACATAGTCACACACACAAACACACACTCACACACACACTTGTCTTTCCATAGTTGTGAGGACACTAATTGGCATAATGCATTCCCTAGCCCCGAACCTAACACAAACTAACACAAACTAACACTAACTAACCCTAACACAAACTAACACAAACACTAATACAACTATCACTATCACTAAGACCAGTTCTTAACCCTCAAACATCCCTTCAGGACCAATCAAATGTCCTCACAATGATGGTATTGAACGAAAATTGGCCCAGATAATTATAGAACACACACACACACACACACACACACACTGTGATCCCAGCTTGTCCTGTATGAGAAGTGAGAACTTTGAATGTGGCGTTGTTTGACCCAGAGTTGTAGTTAAAGATGTGTGTGTGTGTGTGTGTGTGTGTGTGTGTAGTTTTGTTGTGACGGTTGTGTCTGGAAACTTTGAGTCACGTGTGTTTACAACAGTTTCAGTTGTGGGTCATATCATCGGTTCTGAAGTTGTTCTAGTTTTGTGGTTTTCACATATTTTCTGTTTCTGTTTTTTCTCACAGCTCCTCATGAACTCTTCATCTCCACTTCCTGTGTTATGACTTCTTCTGCCGACGTTTGCTTTGGCTCCGCGACGCCGTTAACGCAAAGTGTTGTTTAAATAAACTGCTCTGGTGTCAGTTGGGAGGAAAAGAGTCACAACAGGGAGGAGAGGAAGGTAAAGATGGAGAGAAGAGGAGGAGGAAGAGGAGGGGAGGAAGAGGAGGGAAGGAAGAGGAGGGGAGGAGGAGATGATGAATAAAGAGGAAAAGAGTTTGGAGAGGAGGAGTGAAGGAGAAGACAAATTGATTTGTGGAGGTTGGCCAAGTTCAACAGCTTTAAAGCTGGAGAAATTTCAACCCACACACACACACAACCACACACACACACACACACACACACACACACACTGACACACACACAGCTGGCAGGTCAGGAATAATAAACGCTCTCAGAGTTTATTTTCTCAGTGATCGGAGCTGAAGGAAGATTTGGACGAACATGACCTGCACAGTCTGAAATTCACCCTGAAGAATAAACACACACTCAGAAGATAACATACACATGCAGGACCAGCTGGTAACACACACACACACACACACACACACACACACACACACACACACACAGACACACACTTATAAACGTACCTAAGCCTGAACCTTATGAAATCATTTACAGTATTCTATATTAATGATACAAACTGCCTCTCTCTGTTTATAATATTCACAGTGACTCAGTCGTTGGATCCAAAGATTCAAAGTTCATTTAGATAAAGTCGTCTTCAGCTCAGAAGGTTGCTGGTTTGAATCCCTGGAACCTTCTCCCACATGCAGATCCAGGTTCAGTGAACTGAGAGACACTGAGTACCGAGGTCCGGGGAGACAGGTGGAGTGAAGGTGATGAAGACGAGCTGCTCGGGGAGGCAGGAGTTTCGAGCAGATAACAGAGATAGAGTGTGTGTGTGTGTGTGTGTGTGTGTGTGTGTGTGTGTGTGTGTGTGTGTGTTGTGAAAGTGAGATCTGATGTTTTGAAACACCAGTGATTCACATTCATTAATCTTGATATTAGAATGATTCTGCTGCGTGGGAGGGAGGAGCCTCTGGTGAATGATTCCCTGACAGGAGACCACAGAGGTCAAAGGTCAGAGGTTAGAAAAGCTTGTTGTCAGTGGGAACCTTTGGGAATCTCATGGTTTGATTTAATCAACATGTTTAGTTACAGATTTGATTTGAAATCGAAGCCTTAACGGAGGAATCTCTGTCGGGTACGTTCACGTTCACGTGGTCGACCTCAGACTTAAAAACCAAGTGGCATTACAACAGAAATCCTCTGTAGACCATCTCCTGCTGTTTGGGCCTCACTGGTCTACGTGTCCATGAAGACCATGTGTCCTCCACGAGCCGCAGAGACCAGGTCCTGCAAGGGGACAAACCCCGAGACGCAGTTTAAGACGTCGGAAGGAGGAGCTTGTTACGTTAAACAGGAAGAAGACAAGAAATCACAAGATGTTCTCAGACTTTTTCCCCTTTTCAGAGCTTGAAAAACATAAATGTATGTTTAACCATACTGTGCAGAGCTGCAGCTCACAGACAGACAGACAGGAAGCAGACAGACAGGAAGCAGAGAGACAGACAGACACATGCAGACAGACAGGAAACAGAGAGAGGACACAAAGAGACAGACACATGCAGACAGACAGGAAACAGAGAGACAGGAAACAGAGAGACATGAAACAGAGAGACATGAAACAGAGAGACAGGAAACAGACAGACAGACAGACAAATGCAGACAGACAGGAAACAGAGAGACAGGAAGCAGACAGACAGACACATGCAGACAGACAGGAAGCAGAGAGACAGACACATGCAGACAGACAGACACATGCAGACAGACAGACACATGCAGACAGACAGGAAACAGACAGACAGCAAACAGACAGACAGGAAACAGACAGACAGGAAACAGACAGACAGGAAGCAGAGAGACAGGAAACAGACAGACAGCAAACAGACAGACAGGAAGCAGACAGACAGGACACAGAGAGACAGGAAGCAGACAGACAGGAGACAGACAGACAGGAAGCAGACAGACAGGACACAGACAGACAGGAAGCAGAGAGACAGGAAGCAGACAGACAGGACACAGACAGACAGGACACAGACAGACAGGAAACAGACAGACAGGAAGCAGAGAGACAGGAAACAGACAGACAGCAAACAGACAGACAGGAAGCAGACAGACAGGACACAGAGAGACAGGACACAGACAGACAGGACACAGAGAGACAGACAGGCGTGACCTCCCTCTCCTCTCCATCTGCAGGCTTCTGTAGATTCCTCTCAGTATATATAGACACATATAGACGCTCCCAGTGCCAGCAGCACCGAGGCCTCCTCCTTCACCTCCATCTGTCTCCTCCTTACCCCCCCCACCCCCCCCACTTATCTGATTGACAGCCAGCCTCAGGTGGGGGTGGAGAGGAGGGGGGAAAGGGGAGGAGGGGAGGAGAGAGAGAGAGAGAGAGTGGGGGGGTTGAAAAGAGCAAGACAAATTGAAAGTCTCTGATCCTCAGCTGTTAACAGAAGAGGAAATTACACAAAGATTCACAGACGGTGAATAGAGATGCACGACAGGAAGTGAAGTCAAACCATCCTGTTCGCCCCCTGGTGGCTGCTCCATGTCAGCACATGGGACGTGGACCGATGTCACTTCTCTGAAAGTTTAATCTGAACCTTTGAGTTTCACGTTAACTTCACACGTAAACCCTGAAGGTAACCACGAGCACTTCCTGTCCTTGGAGACGAAAGTAAAATCAGTTTTCTGCAAAGTGAAGCTCAAACATCCAGAGAATCAGAATCAGAATCAGAATCAGAATCAGAATCAGAATCAGAATCAGAAAGGATTTATTGCCAAGTAGGTTTACACCTACCTGGAATTTTCTTTGGTAAATAGGTGCATACATTTAACACAAAGCATAAAAACACAATAAGTACTTCACATAAGAAAGAAATAAATGTATATAACTGTATATAAAAACAAAACAAAAATATATACAAGATATAAAAAGTTAAGATGTCATAAATTCAGAGAGAAGAGAAGAGAGGGAGTGAAGAGAGGGAAGGTGGGAAGATGGTGGAAGAGGAGGGAAGGAGGTAGGAATCAAGGGAGTGTTGGAGGTATATTTAGGAGTGTGACAGATTGTGTTCATGTGTTTGAGTCGCTCGTTTTATCCGTCTTCTCCCATCAACACCTTTATTATTGATGGACCAGGAGGAAGAGGAGGAGAGAGACGAAGAGGAGGTGGAAATATCTTCTTCTTCTTCTTCTTCTGTCGTTTCCTGTTTTACCTTCTTTCCTTCTGATGAAACTTCTGAACGTCTCGGAGCCAACACACATCACGACAAACGCACAAATTAGCAGGAAGTGTCAAAAACTAAAAAATGAAAGTAGAGTTCTTCTCTCTCTGATGTTTGTTCAAGTGTTTCTGATCAGTTTGGTTTGAATCAGTTATTTAATGATATGAGAACAGACTGAGACGTGATGATTGACAGGTTGACTCATGGTCCAGAGCTTCTATCAGCAGGATGAAGTTAGCACATAATAAACAAACTTTGAGGAAATGTGGATAAAATCAGGCATAAAATAATATAACCAAAACTAAAACCTCTGATGATCCACGAGTTCCATCAGAAGAAGAAACCTGGATCTCTCCCAGCAGAGTTTGGTTCCATTTGGGTGAACTGAGCCTTTAACAGGGAGTGAACCACGGAGCAGATTTATGAACTGTCTGTGTTTCTACCTTCACCTGAACTCTCTCTCTCTCTCTCTCTCTCTGAAGCTTCTGCTGTGAAACCGAAGGACGTCGACTACAGAGATGTTTCCTTTGCACCTCGTGGTTCCTCTGCTCGACCTCTTGTGTGGAATCCATCACTGATAAGCTGGTGTTCTGTCCCTGGCTGATCCTTCTCCTCCTCTCTCTCTGCAGACACAGCTCCAGCGCTGGTCTCCTCCTCACACCGGAGCTCCTCAGGGACCTGATGGTTCCACTGATCTGCTGCCGAGTGCTTCAGGAGCTCTGCGGCTCTGGGTGTGGTCAGCCGGGTGAATCTGTCCCAGAGATGGAGGTGAGCAGGATAGGAGGGTTAATATGAGACGTTAATATCACATCTGAAGGAAGAAAAATCGAATATTCAATCCAAAGACACGTCAATAAAGAGAGAGATTAACTATTTACCATCCATGTTAGCAGATGGGACATGGACCAAACTAAAAGCTCTTTTAATCTATCGCTTTATATCTTATCATACTGATGTTCGAGTGTTTATGTTTCTGATCATTTAAAAACAAGGGGAATGGTCATGATTGACAGCTGAGACTGATTTGCGATTGGTCGAGTGCATGTGTGGGAGGGACTTCGATCCAAGATGGCAGCGTTCCTATCTGAGATAAACTGGTGTCATGTCTGAACAGTGGGAGGAAGTGGAAACCAGTCCAAACTACAACAAGCAGCTGGAGGTAGTTGGAAAGGGATCGACCACAATGGATTATGGGAAGTGTAGTTCCCTTCAGTTTTAAAATAATATAGACAGACTTTTATCTTTGCCTTTTTTTCCATTTTCCAATATATTTTTTTTTACCATAGGAGTGAATTGTTATAACATATGACATAAAACATTAGTCTTGTAAATTACATTAAAATAGATAAATAATTAAAAAGCAACCAGTAACAGAAGGGACGGACTTCAGTTAACAGGGATGTCTGCTGCAAGTGGACTTTAGTGTTTTAAGTTTAATAAGATTCAAGTTTGTGGAAAAATTGAATGCGTGTCTGTGTGTGTGTGTCTGTGTGTGTGTGTGTGTATATTTTGTGATAACATGTGTCACCTGAGCAGCCAAACCAAAGCACTCCGCTCTCTGTTGTTTTGTCTTGTCTACTTTGTGTGTGTAGTTTGTGTGCCTCCTCATCTTGGTTGTGTGTCTGTGCACACGCCCCCTCTGTAGCAGCAACAGCACTAAGCTAGCTGTCTCATTAATCAAACATGGAGCTGTCTCCTTCTCAGACATTAGCGCTGGATTAGCTGTTAATGTGGTGACCACTCAGCTCTAATCAGTCCCCGGCTGTAATTAGTGGCCGTGGAACGTGTTCAGCCTCCACACGGAACAATGAAGTGATGGGAGAAGTAAACTGCATCTGATGATGACAAAGAAAAATACAATAATAAGGTAATTAAATCTCAGTGTGCAGACTCTGCGGAGAACGTGCAGGCAGGAGTGTATCCAGTTTATATTTGGGTTGTGTGCGAGCGTCTGTCAGGCTGTCAAAGCACCGACGGGTTTTTAAAACACTCGTCACGCTGCGTCTTTAAATATCAGACGAGGAAAAACAAGCTGAAGCAGAGAAGCAGAGACATGTGACTCAAGTGGCTTCATCCAAGAGCAGGTTCGGGAAATAGGTAGAAGCTGAAAGCTGCTCACGTTTCAGCAGTGTCTCATTACTTGTGCTAATTAATATAACAACCATTACATCTGCACTTGCTCATATGTAAAAGACACAATCAGGCACTTTGCTTACTGCACAACAGAGATTCAACCTGACATATTGCTCTGACTCTGTCACTGAAAGGTCTGATGTTGTGTGTCCACTGTGTGTAGTGTTGAGGGAACACGTCGGTTGTAACATCTACCAGAAGCTTGTGTGTGAGACGTTTAGGAATTATCTATAAAACTAAACTTCTGACGAATGCCTGCATGTGTTTATGGAACCTTTGTGAATTTTAGTTTCCACCTCAGACTGAGCTCAGTGACTTTGAGAATGTTCGAGCTTCTATCAATAAATAAACATGCATCAGTCGTGATTAGTGTTGCAAAGGGGTGGAAAGTTTCCGGTAAATTTCCGGAACCTTTCCGGAAACTTTCCATGGGAAGTTTAGCTCGGGACTTTTGGGAATTTTGAAAGAAAAAAAAAAAAACGCAAATTAAACGCTGAGCAATAAAAACATCATTCAAAACTCTATTTTAAAGATGTATGGAACGTTGAGTTTCAACCCTCCACTGTACATTCTTCCATCACATGCACAGATAACTCCCAGCATGCTTCACTCTACAGCAGGGCTATTGAGGCCTGCTGTAGAGTGAAGGACTAGTCAGGTAAGTTTCCATGATATTACTGGGAAAATATATTAGCATGCTGATTGAGGATTGTTCATCTGTTCATCTAGACTATTTCCATTCATTTATCCATCAATTGTAAAATATGTTTACAGACGATTCCAATTGTTTGGCTAACTATTTATATCTCTGGCATTGCATTAGTGTTTTTTTACAAACTTTTTTCTCATCTTATTCTACAGAACAATGCCACGTGCACTCTCTCATGTGTGGAGACATTTCACCTCATCCAATGTAGAAGGAAAGGCTGTGTACATTTGCAAATACTGTGCAAAGACCTATGTTAAGAATGACACAACGATGCAGAAGCATATAGTCAAGTGCCCAAAGTTTCCTCAGGGCTCAAATCAGCCTATGACACAACAAAATGTTTATATTTATGTCTGTATATGACAAGGTAAATACAGTTAGTATAAATTACCCACAACATTTCCAGTTTATTCCCGTTAATTCCCGTATATTCCCGTTACTTCCCGTTACACCCGTATATTCCCATGTTAAGTTTCCAACTTTGAATATCCCCGGAATTTTGCAACCCTAGTCGTGATTCATGTTTATTTATTGTCTCTGCACTTTGTTAAAACATGAAACAACTCCAAATCCCATTCACCGTTTTTTTGAAAAGGGAACAAAAACACCTCCATCTTTGTTGTTGCCTAGCAACCGAGTCCTGATTTCAAACCATCCTGATGCTGCGACACATCCCCGACCTCGGGTGTCGAGACGGAACCCGAGCGAACCCGTCCGGAGGCTTCAGATCCGGATGGAACCGGAATCTCACACGGACGAGTCAGTCAGTCAGTCACATACACACAGACAGACACACACACACAGACACACACACACACACACACACACACACACAGATGCCCTGCTGTGATGTATATGAGGGTTCAGTCAGGGCTGGGGGTTAATAGCTGAGCTGTCAGTTTGATGTGCATA
Source organism: Limanda limanda (assembly GCF_963576545.1). Taxonomy (NCBI): domain Eukaryota; kingdom Metazoa; phylum Chordata; class Actinopteri; order Pleuronectiformes; family Pleuronectidae; genus Limanda; species Limanda limanda. Next base: position 27,739,146 of record NC_083647.1, on the reverse strand, counting down.
CCTGTGTGTGTGTGTCTGTGTGTGTGTGTGTGTGTGTGTGTGTGTGTGTGTGTGTGTGTGTGTTAATAATAGCTCGCTGGCTGTCATTGCAGATGAGGCGTGTGTGTCAGGAGAGCGAGAGCTTTAAACGCTCCTCATCAACTCGCTCAACACACACACAGTGACAGGCCGCGTGTGTGTGTGTGTGTGTGTGTGTGTGTGTGTGTGTGTGTGTGTGTGTGTGTGTGTGTGTTAGCATCCGTTAGCATCTCCTGCAAAGAACACACACCTGCTTGTATAGATTTAGATTTACAAGTCGTGTGTGTGTGTGTGTGTGTGTGTGTGTGTGTGTGTGTATGCAGCCGGTGTCAAACTACTCATCATGCAACATCTCTCTCTCTCTCTCTCTCTCTCTCTCTCTCTCTCTCTCTGTCTCTCTCTCTCTCTCTCTCTCTCTCTCTCTCTCTCTCTCTCTCTCTCTCTCTCTCTCTCTCTCTCTCCACTGTTATATTCTTCGGTTTCTTTGTTTATAAACGGAACATGGAAGTTGAACCGCCTGCAGCTCCTCTTCTCTCGCTTATCTTTGTGTTGAGAGAGAGAGCAGCGGTCAGCGGGCGAGCGAGGAGGGCGACCATGCAGCGGCAAAAAAAAAATACTCTAATGTTTTTAGAATTTGGTTAGGACTTGGTACCAAAGTTGCGACATCCCGATTACTTTAAACACAGCCTGTGCTTTATTTAAAGTTGGCGTCCATCTTGGATTCTGCTGAAGATGATGAGGGACAATTTCTTTCTTGTCTTCATTCAAGAGTGTTTGCATCATAGACTGTAAATAAATGTTGAAGACATGAAATCTCCTTAAAAGTGAAGCCAACACATCTTGATCGCCCCCTGGTGGCCGGCTGCAGTACATGTCATAGAGCCTCCTCCATTAAGCAGACGGGACATGGAGCAAATAAAATAAAAAATCGAATCTGAAGTATGTTCAAGTGTTTGTGATCAGTTTGGTTTTCATTAGTTATTATAAGATATAAAACCGGGCTGAGACTCACTCGTGAAGATGGTGGCTCCAGTGTCAGAGATGTTGAGGATTCATTCTGGACAGAGGGAGGAGGTGGAGCCACATTGTTCATCTGTATTTACAGTTTAAATGAAGCTGATGCTTGTTTTATTTAGAATTTAAATCGATTTTCTAACCATCTGATTTGCGTTTCGTCTTTGTTTCAGATTTTGTTCAGCTTTCTCTCAAACTGCTCCTGATATAAACTGTTTCCATCATAGACTGTGAATAAATGATGAAGACATGAAATCTCTTTAAATTTAAAAATAAAATAAAAAATCGAATCTGAGGTATGTTCCAGTGTTTCTGATCAGTTTGGTTTTCATTAGTTATTATAAGATATAAAAACGTGCTGAGACTCACTCGTGAAGATGGTGGCTCCAGTGTCAGAGATGTTTAGGATTCATTCTGGACAGAGGGAGGAGGTGGAGCCACATTGTTCATCTGTATTTACAGTTTAAAAGAAGCTGATGTTTGTTTTATTTAGAATTTAAATCGATTTTCTAACGATCTGATTTGAAACCGACGGCCTACTCTCTCTACAGCTCACTTCATTCAGCTGGATGTTTCTGAAACGTATTTTCATCTCAAGAGGAAGACGTTATCTCTGTGTTCCGTGTGACTCTGAAGAAGTTTAAACTGTTGTTATCAGTGCTGCTGCAGTGGGGGGGGCGGGGGTCTCTGAGGTCACGTTCTCCCGGGCGACGCCAGCGAGCGACCTGCTGCTGCCGCGACTCAAAAGCTGAAATTACTCCGCACTTTAAATCTCTCGGCAGCACATTTGCTCTTTTTATTTCCCGCGGCTGCAGGTGATGATTTAATCTGTCGCTTTGCTGAGCAGCTTAACAATGGTTTTATAATAATATTTCTGGAAACTAAAAAAAACACGTCCCGGACTTTGCCTGTGAAGTGCCTCAGTGTTTGTGCCTTTTGTGAGCGGCTCAGCGAAGGTAACCATTTAATCTGACATATTTCGAAGCAGCAGAATAATAATATTTCATCGTGGTCTTTTCTTTAATAGCGGAGGGAGAACAAAAGGCTGCAGGCCATTCATCCGGCTGACGGCTTACTGTGACACCGGCTGCTCCGGGCTCCGTGGGGCACCGGGGGGGGGGGGCGGCTCAGACGAGCTGCTGCTCAAACGCACTGACAGGGAATCATTAGCTGCTGGAGGTCACAGGTTTGATTCCTCCTCGGCTGCGGTTCAAGCTGCAGAGGAGATGCTTCGTCCTCTCGTGACATCAGGAGTTTAGATAAAGCTTCAACTTTAGTTTAGTTCTGTTTTCTGCAGAGTGAAGAATAAACAGCTTCAATAACAGGAAACTGTTCTTTTTCTTTGTGAACATGGAGAAACTCAGGTTCTTACCACAGTTGGCACGAGCTGCCTTCTCCGTACAGCTGTCTCCTGGGAGCCAGGTTTGGAGCGGGAGCTGTTTGTCCAACTGGCTTCACAACAATCAACTCTCCTGCGTCAATCAGCCGATCACCATCAAACCTCAGCTTGTTTCCAGCTGCACGCCGGGCGCCTCTCCTCCCGGGCGCCGCTGCCAGGCTGCAGTTTGGAAAGAGCCAGAATTCAGAAACAGTAGTTTATGTGTTTGAGTCGGAACGAGCGAAAGCTTTCAGAAGTAGTCATCCTCATCTTCATCTTCACCATCACAACTGAGAGGAGACATCTGGAAACCAACACAGACTGTGGATAACAACACACCATGAAGACAGCAACAAAATGAACACACATTATATGTTTATATTTATATATAATCAGTCTTATTATTACTGTTATTAATGCTGTGGTCCAGGTCCTGCAGGATTTCTCTCATCACATCCATCTTATCGTCCCAAGTTCAGGATTCCTTTGCAGAGACATGTCTTCACATACAGAGACCTACATGATCCCATGATGCAAATCCACTTCCTCCTATTGTTCAAAATTTAGGAAATAAAAGTCGATCCGATTCCGGGGCCGACATCTTCATAACTTCATTTGGAGCCAGAACCTTTTCAGTCGAGCGTGAAGCCTTTGTCTCGAGGTCCTGACCAGTTTCAAAACAGTCTCAATTTTGAGAAACATTTATTTGACGTGTTCTTAGATTTATCTTTTGTTTGGACCTGAACCAGAAGAGCTGCAGCTGGAACAAATCCACCAAACTGTTCAGAATCCTTCATGTTTGAACAGTTTCCTGCTGAATCTTGGAGATAAACTCTGGTTGTTAATAACTTCAGAGTGTTTCTAACTGATCTCAGTTCAGCTTCACTCTTCAGCTGCTTGAGACAGGTTGAGACTCTCAGTCAGTTCGACGTTTGATTAGAATCTGTTTAGTAGATTTCAACATTCAGTTTGACATTTTTTTAATTGACCCTTGACCCCGTGACCTGTCACTCATGTTGTCTCTGCCCTCGTCACATGATCCTGAATCCGGTTTCCACTGGCTCGACTGTCGACCTGAGACACGGCCTGTTGACCCCCCCCGCCCCCCCCTTCTGTAACTAACTATCAGCTGAAATGATTGAAGTGCAAAATGGAAATCCAGGCACTGATATCGCACGCCTCTCTACTTCTGCAATCTGGAAGAAAAATATTCTGCACTTTCACCATCAGAAAGTCCTTGAAACTCCTCGAACGTGCACTGCAATCTTTTCAAATCGCTGCACTTCTGCTGCATGAAATCAGTCTGATTAATTAAGTCTGTGTGACAGCTCCAGTGCTAATGTTCAGCGTTCGTCACGTCTCGGTGCCAAAGAGTCCCGGGAAACACACGTGAGGAAGTTGAAAGATGACTTCTGTTCCGTGTGTTTACAGTTAGAACATCTGTTTGATTCCTGACGGAGGAAGAGAGGAAGAGAGGAAGAGATGGAGGAGTTCGGTTCGACTGATTCACTGTCGGAGACAAAGTTTCCAACTTTATTTAGAATTCAAGTTGAATTTCTTTCTTCTGTGTTCACCAGCAACACTGACCCTGTGAACTGTGACCATGTACATTCTGCTCCACCACCCATACAAATAAACACTTACTACACATATATTCATATTATTTAATTTAATATTCCCCCCGCTTCACCCGGTAAACTGCTGCTTCATTTTGCTTTGTTTTAGTTATATGTTATACAGTATGGTATGTTCTTTTTTTATTTTGTAAAGCCCTTCTACTAAGTAGATGTTGCCTGTCAGGTCACAAGCTCACAGGTCACACTTAATAGGTACTTACTACACATATATTCATATTATTTAATTTAATATTCCCCACTCCTTCACCCGGTAAACTGCTGCTTCATTTTGATATGTTATATGTTATATGGTATGTCATTTTTTTATTTTGTAAAGCCCGTCTACTAAGTAGATGTTGCCTGCCAGGTCACGAGATCACAGGTCACACTTAAAGAGACTCTTACCTTTGTTGCATTTGAGAATTACAGCACATTCAAATCATCCCGCCTTCCTCCAATGCCCCACCCCCTCGTTCCCATCCGCGGTGTTTTTTTGAAGAAACTTTATTTACAAGCAGACTTACGACCTACTGCCTCCGCGCACGCACGTGAGTTTTTGTTTACCAAAGCAATGGATTCGGTAAGTTATATACATTTACATTCACATATGATGACGGGCCCGAATGCGCCACAAGAAGCAAGAATTTTATTGGTTGAAGTTTTCACTAAATATTATGAGAGTGAAATAATTGTTTGCTTTAACTCCTGGTGGGTCTGTCTTGCATTTTAGAGTGTCATTACCTTATTAATACCAATTTAACCTTATCCAAAAAAAGTGTAAAAATGCAACAAAGGTAAGAGTCCCTTTAATAGGTACTTATTACACATATATTAATATTATTTAATTAAATATTCCCCACTCTTTCACCCGGTAAACTGCTGCTTCATTTTGCTAAGTTATATGTTATATTTTATACGTTATATGTAATATGTAATATTGGTATGTCATTTTTTAAATTTTGTAAAGCCCTTCTACTGTGTAGATGTTGCCAGGTCACAAGAATTTCACTCCTCCGATGATGCTGTCATTGGTGCATGTGACAATAAACTTTGATTTGATTTGTTTGCTGTGATGAAGAAACATATTCAGATAAAGACAAACTACAGAAAATGACTTTAAATATGGTTTTAATAAATTAATCCTTTAACTTCAATAAATCACTGTCTGACTGTTTGATTAATAATTCTGTTCTGAGCAAGTTGAAGTTTTATTTCACCCACAAGCTTCACTCTGTGTTTGATTTGTGTCAGGAACTGGAAACATGTCACTGATGCAGTTTTCTCTTTGTTGTGTATTTTCTGAACCGCCTGGTGAACGATCTAAGTTTATATTTGTGTATAAAACAATGATTAATGAACTGAATCATCTCTAAAGGTAGAATGTGAACAATCTAACTTAATGAACCTTCAGACATAAGAAACACAAGAATAGAGAAAATCTGACATTTGTTTTGAACTCAGCAACATGCCCAACTGTCAAAACAGATAATTAAATGATAAACAGAGCTTTCACAAAACAGATAGAGTCGACGGTGATGGATCGTGTCTCTCGGCAAGAACTGGAGTTTCAGAATGTGGATCTTCAGAGATTAGGACTGAAAGTCGAGGAGGGAAGAAACCGAGCGGCTGCCTGATGGATCATCTGAAGAATGATCAGTTTACACAAGTTAGAAAGTCATGATTCTGGAAACAGTTGTTGGAAAAAAACAATTTCACCTGAATGTTGTGAAGTGAAGTGAGTGAAGCTTCGTGTGCTGCAGTGTAGACTGAAAGCTCCAGAGCAGACAGTAAATAGAGCTTCAGCTGAATCTGGTTTGTCAACTAAACAAATCAAAGTTAATTTGCTAAAACGTGCAGTTGTTAGGGTCTGTGTGTTTGTATGTAATTACTAATGTTGATTTGATGTGGCTGTAATGTACATTTTCATATCATCTGCGTCAGTGACAATGTGAAACATGTATAAATTAAGTCTGTTTTATTTTGATGTTGACACAAAGTAAAACAGAGAAAGTTAATTTCAGTGAGTTATGAATTATAAACCAACCAGAATAAAATGTATTATCTACAATTCATTTAAAACACTTTTAATTTGTAGAAACCTTTTCATGCAGGTTTTACAACTGTTTGTGTAAAATGATCAGCTTATGAAATAAACTATTATTATTATTATTATTGAAAGTTTTATTATTTCTGACTTTCATGTGTTTATTTACACAGTGAAAACTCAACTAAAAGACCACAGAAGTTTTTTTGGTTTAAAAGAAAACTAATCAGGACGTCACAGACACACACACACACACACACACACACACACACACACACAGACAGACACACACACACAAGCACACACACACACACACACACACACACACACACACACACACACACACACACACACACACACACACACACACACACACACACACACACAGCAGCCTCCGGGCTCTATTGAGTTGTCAGTTGTCAAACTGCAGCTCTGTTCTCAACAGGTGCCTTCTGTGTGAGTGTGTGTGTGTTTGTGTGTGTGAGGAAAGTCCACACACACACACACTCACACACACACAGAGTGGTCCTGAACACCTACTGCCCTCTAGAGGCTGATGACTGACGGGTCAATGAGTCAAAACTTTAGTACAAATCATCCACATCAGTAAAACTCTTAAATCTCTTTTTACACCTGAAAGTTAATAAAACAAAATCAAGGGATTTTTCTTTGGGGAGGGGAAGAGGAGGAGGTGAAGTAGGAGAAGGAGAAGGAGGAGAAGGAGGAGAATGAGGAGGTGAAGATGGTGGACATCTCTATTATCAGTCTCTGCTCCAGTGATGGAAAGAAGATGATTGACAGCTCAGACTGATGGTGAAGAGATTGTGAATCGATATGTTTCTGGTGATTCTATCATTTCACTTCTTCTCCTCTCTCCTTTCACTTCCTGTCTTTTCCCATTCTTCCTCCTCTCAGCTTCTTATTTGTCCTGTTCTCCTTCATGGCCTTCTCTTCCTCGTGACCTTCGACCTCTGCTGCTTCTTGTTCTCCTCTCATCCTCTGGAGCTGAGCTCAGGAGATCCTCTGCTCCTCCTCTGCTCCTCCTCTGAAGGATCCTGAGAAGGAGATGAGGCTCTTCCTCCGCCCGCTGCTCCACCCTCACCTGATCCCTGCAGCCTGGTTTCTGAGGCTCTTCCTTCACCTGCTGCTCCACCCTCACCTGATCCCTGCAGCCTGGTTTCTGAGGCTCTTCCCCCTGCCCGCTGCTCCACCCTCACCTGATCCCTGCAGCCTGGTTTCCATGTGAGGCTCTTCCTCCGCCCGCTGCTCCACCCTCACATGATCCCTGCAGCCTGGTTTCTGAGGCTCTTCCTCCGCCCGCTGCTCCACCCTCACCTGAACCCTGCAGCCTGGTTTCTGAGGCTCTTCCTCCGCCTGCTGCTCCACCCTCACCTGACCCCTGCAGCCTGGTTTCTGAGGCTCTTCCTCCGCCCGCTGCTCCACCCTCACCTGACCCCTGCAGCCTGGTTTCTGAGGCTCTTCCTCCGCCCGCTGCTCCACCCTCACCTGACCCCTGCAGCCTGGTTTCTGAGGCTCTTCCTCCGCCCGCTGCTCCACCCTCACCTGATCCCTGCAGCCTTGTTCCATGTGAGGCTCTTCCTCCACCCGCTGCTCCACCCTCACCTGACCCCTGTAGCCTGGTTCCATCCGAGGCTCTTCCTTCACCCGCTGCTCCACCCTCACCTGATCCCTGCAGCCTGGTTCCATCCGAGGCTCTTCCTTCACCCGCTGCTCCACCCTCACCTGACCCGGTTCTGAAGAACATATCCGGAGGTCAAGTCCGAACCCGGTTCAACTCTCTCTCTTCTTCTCTCCCTCCTGCATTCCTCCTCCTCTCCCTCCACCTCTCTCTCTCCCTCTGTGTCCCCCCCCCCTGCCCTCCTCTCTCCCCCCTCCGTCTCTATCTTCCCTTTCTTCGCCCCCCCGGTCGGGGGTCTGTATTGTCCCGGGCTCGGCGCTCTGTGGGAACAGCTCCTCTGTTTGTTGGCCAATAGGTCCGATTCAGCCGGAGTCTTTTAGAAAGACCAGCACCACAAAAGCCAACGGGAAGCGCCCCCCCCAACCCCCCCCACTGCTGATCAACGTTTCCTCACCCCCCCCGCCCCCCCCACTGAGGCCCTCTGAGTTTGTTTAAGAGATGGAGGGCCCGAAGAAAGAGACAGAAAGAGAGAGGGACGGAGAGAAAGCATCCAGCCATTAAGGTAATTATATAGAGCCTGTGTTCCCGTGAGGGTCTTAATTGATGTTAATGTTTGTCTGTTTGTCTAATTGGGGGGCTTGGGGGGGGGGGGGGGGGGGCGGGTGAGGGTCCTCCTCACAAAGTCCCTCTTCCTCCCAGGCCTCTTCTCTCCATCTCTGTCGTTCACACCTTCCCACAATAGCTGTCACCTCAAGCTTTCTCACATTACCTTTTCTTAACCTCCACCCCCCCCCCTCACTCCCCCTCACTCCCCCCTCCCTCCCTCCCTCCCTCGCCCCCCCCTTCGCCCCCCCCCAATCAGTGAGGCCTCAACAGGACTCCGTCAAACTGACACAAGCCGACGAGCAGGAGACACTTTAATTCACTCAAACTATTTAAAATCTAAACATCTTCAAACTTCAACATGAACGAGATTTGAATCTGTAATAAATATTAATTATGAATAAAAGTGTGAACATGAGAGAGTGTGAAACTCATTTCATCAGAATCAGTTTTAATGAGCTGGAGCAACGTTTTAAAAACTACTTGAAATGTTTGATTATTTTCTTGATTAAGAATCTGAATTAATGCGTAAATAATATATGTAAAAATTACCCAGAATTCATAGTGAAAGCTTTACGATAGAGATGTGTTTCCATCTTCATAAACAGATGAGACCGAACTGGACTCAGTGATTCAGATTTAGATTCTCAAGGTTCATGATGAAATGATTAATCATAATAAATATAAAAACATTACACAATAAATCAGGACAAAATTAATAACTAGATGAAATGAACTCAGAGTAAACTGGTCTGATCCAGATGAGCCGAGTTCAGCTGTAGGCCTCGAGGATGATGATGAAGATGATGAAGATGATGATGATGAAGATGATGATGATGATGATGATGATGATGATGATGATGATGATGATGATGATGATGATGATGATGATGATGATGAAGATGAAGGTCAAGGATGATGATGATGAAGATGATCATGATGATGAATATCGAGGATGAAGATGATGATGATGATGATGATGAAGATAAAGATGAAGATGAAGATGATGAAGATGAAGATGAAGATGAAGATGAAGATGATGAAGATGAAGATGATGATGATGATGATGATGATGATGATGATGATGATGATGATGATGATGATGATGATGATGATGATGATGATGATGATGATGATGATGATGACGTAGGTCGAGGATGATGATGAGGATGATGAGGATGATGAAGATGATGATGATGATGATGATGATGATGATGATGATGATGATGATGATGATGATGATGATGATGATGATGATGATGATGATGAAGATGAAGATGAATATGATGATGATGGTGATGGTGATGATGATGATGATGATGATGATGATGATGATGATGATGATGATGATGATGATGATGATGATGATGATGATGAAGATGATGATGAAGATGATGATGAAGATGAAGATGTCTCAGGTTGAAAGCTCCCGGTCAGTTTCCTCGTCAGAGCCTGTCTTCCTGTTTCACTTCTTCTTCTCTTGTTTCTCCGTTGTCTGCAGAACAGACAGTTCATCCACCCTCCTTCCCTCCTTCCCTCCTTCCCTCCTTCCCTCCTTCCCTCCTTCCCTCCTCCCTCTCTCCTCCCTGCTCCTCCTGACACCTCCTGCGTCTCCTCACAGCAGGAGGCCGATGGTATTTGCATGTTTTTCTTGCATGTTGCATGTGTGTGTTGCTCGGGGGGGCAAGGGAGCGCTTGGTATTAAACCCCGCTGCATCTCTCTCTCTCTCTCTCTCTTCCCTCATCCTCTCTGTATATATTTGTGTTTATGCTAATGAGGAGTTTCTGCTGCAGCCATAATGGATCTGCTGGATAATAACCCTGCAAAACAAACTCAGCCGCAAACCAACAAACCAATTATCTCTCCGCTCTTGTTTTTTTCCATCGCACTGTAATTACTGTACGTGAGCAGAGAACACACGAAGAAGAAGAAGAAGAAGAAGAAGAAGAAGAAGAAGAAGAAGAAGAAGAAGAAGAAGAAGAAGAAGAAGAAGAAGAAGAAGAAGAAGAAGAAGAAGAAGTTGTGTTTTCACTGGAAAAGAGAGTGAGATAAAAACATCGTGACCCGACACGAATCCTGGAAAATGATCAGGTTTTGCTTTCATGTTTCAATCTGAACTCCCTCTCCTCTGCCCCCCCCACCCGCCCTCCATCCCTCCATCTTCAGTTCAGATGCACCCATCATTCCCATGGAGGACGAGAGACGGAGAGAACGAGACGGGTGTTAAAAAGAAAGACGACAGAAATGACAGCGTGACAAATGCCCTCCCTCGCTCGCCCGCTCCCTCTCTCGCCCGCTGCCCACCGACTCTCTCTCTCTCTCTCTCTCCCCTCCGTCCCGCGGCCGAACGAGAGGACACCTGTCCAAACCTCTAAAGAGCTTTTGTGTCTTTCACAGATTCTCAGGCTGCGTTCTAATTGGCCGAGCTGGCCTGTGTGGTAGCGTTGTGTTAGCGTTGTGTTAGCGTTGTGTTAGCGTTGTGTTAGCGTTGTGTTAGCGTGCCCGGGAAGGTAGAAGAGGCAGGCGGGGGGGGGGGGAGCTGAATAGAAATGTGATTGTGTTGCTGTCAAGCTTCTCCCACATGAACTCCCCTTTTCTTTCTCCACCCGGACAGAGAGGAGAAGTGTGAAGGGAGACGGGGGGGGAGGAGGGGGGGGGGGAGGGGGGAGGAGGGTGGGGGGTGAAGAGAGAGAGAGAGAGAGAGTGAAAGAGACACACTTCATTTGTCATCCAGCGGCCTGATTGGAGTGGCAAAGCCAATTCACATCTTGAGTGGAGTTCCCATCACACAAGCGTCCCCCCCCAACCCACCCCCCCACCCATACCAAACCTACACTCCTCCTCCATCACCCCACCCCCCCATCCCCCCCTCACCCCCACCCTCTTCTCCCGCTGTATCCTGCCAATCAAGCGCCGGCTGTACAAGCTGCTGCTGTTTGGAGCTGAGAGCTTCATCACGGTGGAGGTAATGACTCTCTCTCTCTCTCTCTCTCTCTCTCTCTCTCTCTCTCTCTCTCTCTCTCTCTCTCTCTTTCTCTCTCTCAGGAGCTGTAATAGCTGGGGGGGGGGGGTCATGTGGAAAGTTGGGTGGATGAATGGGTGGGGAGGGGGCCAGAGGCTCCGAACTTCTTTTGGTGATTTTCTGAGCCGATCGGCCATAAACACGTCAAAATATATAATAATTTAAAAATAAAACTGGATTCATGAAACACCTCAGAGTCTCAAAGCTGCAGCTGAGTGACTGATCCACGCTTTCAATTACATGTTACAATACTGAAAAATGCTCAACTCTTGTTATTTCCTTCTTTTATGTGAATATTTGTTCACGAATGAAACCAAACGACGTCAGAGTGAGAAACGTGTCATCGCCTGAGGATCTTTGAGGATGAGTGTGAACAGATTCATGAACAGAAGCTCAGATTCATTCAGGAAGTTATGGAAAAAATAAGCTGCATAGACACAAATCAGTTTATTAATTATGTTCTATTGAAGAAGGGAATTTGTGTTTGTGTCGTGTTAAACTCCAGTTGTGCGTGTGTGAGTCTGTGGAGAGGAACCTTTGTTCAGACCTGGAATTAACATGTGATCTGATCCCAGTCGTTCATTCAGCCCCCCCGACCCGCTCTGCTCCTCTCTTCATGTCTCTGTCGTGCACACACACACCCTGACAGACACACACAGACACACACAACCTGACAGACACACACACACAGACACACACCCTGTCACCGGAGACATATTTTACTCTGACTTTGTAAAATCATTACGTGAACACATACATGGAATTTGCAGAAATAGACAAAAAACAGCATAAACATTTAACTGATATGTACATGAATGAATATAAATATATATGCAAAAGTATATATATATTTATATATATGAACATAAACTCAACAACAATGACAGTGAAATGGAGAAAAGGTGCAATGATGCAGAGATGGATGGATTGTCAGAGGACACTTTATATTCATGAGCTAGATGGAATATGTAGATATGTAGATATCATTTAGATTATATAGGAACCACTTAGAATAAAAGCAAAATCAGCTGGTCCTCGTGAATACATACCAAGTATTAATTTTACGTGTCTGGTGAAAATCATGAAGTGCACTGTCGTGGATATTGATTTGAGTTTTCAGCCAATCACAGTCGAGTCGTTAGTAACAGATCTAACTGAGGATGAGTAAAGTGATTCACAGGAAGAGAAGAGGCAGAGATTAGATGTAAATATCAGGATGTTGGTTTTACAATAAGAAAAAAGTGAACATTACAGTTATTCGCTGTATAGCAGAAGGGGGCGGAGCCTGTAGAGCAGCAGGAGGCGGAGCCTGTAGAGCAGCAGGAGGTGGGACCTGACGTATAAACTCTGCTGTGGACAGATCAGTGTTGTTGTTTCCAGCTCCTCCACACGGCGTCGGCCTCATCACCAGAAGATCTGGAATCTCCTCGTGTTTCCAAGTGGACGTCTTCGTCTTCTACGTGTCCGGCTCCTCTTCTTCATCCTGAGATCTTTGAGTTCTTCAGGTTTCACGTCACGTGTTAGAAACCTCGTCCACACGTCCACTCGCTCTCTGGGAAGCTTCCACACATCGTCCTGCTGGTTCCTCTCATGAACATGTCTGGACTTCAGTTTGAGTCTGGAAGCAGCTGATGATAACTCTTGCTCCTCAGATGCTCTCAGCGCTGGATCTGAGAATCAAGGTTTCTCTCTTTGAGTTAACTCTGGGACGGAGATGAATATAATAATATATATAATATAATAACACGTCTTACACCACATATTCAATTCTGTGCCTTCAACCTCTGCTCCCGTCGGCTCAACTCCCGACAGATCGGACTCTGTCTCTGTCTCTGTCTCTGTCTCTGTCTCTGTCTCTGTCTCTGTCTCTGTCTCTGTCTCTGTCTCTGTCTCTGTCTCTGTCTCTGTCTCTGTCTCTGTCTCTCTGTCTCTCTGTCTCTCTGTCTCTGTCTCTGTCTCTGTCTCTCCGTCTCCGTCTCCGTCTCCGTCTCTGTCTCTGTCTCTGTCTCTGTCTCTGTCTCTGTCTCTGTCTCTGTCTCTGTCTCTGTCTCTGTCTCTGTCTCTGTCTCTGTCTCTGTCTCTGTCTCTCTGTCTCTGTCTCTCTGTCTCTCTCTGTCTCTCTGTCTCTGTCTCTGTCTCTGTCTCTGTCTCTGTCTCTGTCTCTGTCTCTGTCTCTGTCTCTGTCTCTGTCTCTGTCTCTGTCTCTCTCTGTCTCTCTCTGTCTCTCTCTGTCTGTCTCTGTCTCTCTGTCTCTCTCTCTCTGTCTCTCTCTGTCTCTGTCTCTCTCTCTGTCTCTCTCTGTCTCTCTCTGTCTCTGTCTCTCTCTGTCTCTGTCTCTGTCTCTGTCTCTGTCTCTGTCTCTGTCTCTGTTTCTGTCTCTGTCTCTCTGTCTCTGTCTCTCTCTCTCTCTCTCTCTCTCTCTGTCTCTGTCTCTGTCTCTGTCTCTGTCTCTGTTTCTGTTTCTGTCTCTGTCTCTGTCTCTGTCTCTGTCTCTCTGTCTCTGTCTCTGTCTCTGTCTCTCTCTCTCTCTCTCTCTCTCTGTCTCTCTCTCTCTCTCTCTCTCTCTCTCTCTCTCTCTCTCTCTCTCTCTCTCTCTCTCTCTCTCTCTCTCTCTCTCTGTCTCTCTCTGTCTCTGTCTCTCTCTCTGTCTCTCTGTCTCTGTCTCTCTCTGTCTCTCTCTCTCTCTGTCTCTGTCTCTCTGTCTCTCTCTCTCTGTCTCTGTCTCTGTCTCTCTCTGTCTCTCTCTGTCTCTGTCTCTGTCTCTGTCTCTCTCTGTCTCTCTCTGTCTCTGTCTCCCTCTCTGTCTCTGTCTCTGTCTCTCTGTCTCTGTCTCTGTCTCTGTCTCTGTCTGTCTCTGCTGGGTGAGTCTTGTGCAGGAGTTTCCTTCAGGCTCTCAGATCCTCTGGTAGATAGTTGTGTTGTGTCTGCTGCTGTGTTGTGTCTGCTGTGTTGTGTGTGTGTGTGTGTGTGTGTGTGTGTGTGTGTGTGGGTGGATGTGTGAGTCTGAGTCTTTTGCAGAGGTTACAAACAGTTTGTCTGTTTTTTGTTTTGAGTTACGCCACAAACCAAAAATGTATTCCCTTCAACGAGCAGGATAAAATGTTTTGCCTTCTCTCGGTACAAATCGATCTTCTCTTCTCACTCCTCTTTCTCTCATCTGCTCCGGAAGCACTTGTTTGGTTTTTAGATTCTCATGAAGTGAAATCACAGTGGAGGTGATTCACGTCTGAGCTGCAGATCAGAGAAGAGCTGGAGGACGTGAAGAGGCCGGGATACAGACGCAGGGACCGGTGGACTCTGGGCATCAGGGAATCATGTTCATATTCATATTCATATTCATATTCATATTCATATTCATATTCATGTTCATCTTCATATTGAAGCTTGTGGACGTGTAGCATCAACTCCTGAGGACGTGCAGATCTCAGGAAGTTCTACAACTTCAATGAGGAGCTGTTCAGATCCTTTAGAAGGTTCCTGACCTCCAGTGTTATTGGGGAGGGATTCACAAGTTTATTTCTAAATTAATGTTACTTTGTATAAATATTAGAAAAAGTGGGTAAATAAGAAATAAATAGTAAGTAAATATATATTGTTTTTTTTATTGTGTTTCTTATGTGTGGTGTATTTATTGTGTTTTTATGTTTCTATGTTCATTGTATGCACCAATAACCAGAGCAAATTCCAGGTAGGTGTAAACCTACTTGGCAATAAATACCTTTTGATTCTGATTGGGATATGGGGGGGGGGTTGAAATATCAATTTAGTGTTGGACCCACTGTATTATATCATGGTTCTTTGACAGAAAAAACGCAAATTCTTGCATATTCTTCTGTTGGTTCTTCGGAAAGTTATTATTAATCTTGGCTGAAACCACGAGAATAAAGAACCTGATGGAGAATAACTTCATTTCAGGACTCATATTTAAAATGATCACGATGATGCACAGATGTTCTGACTCGATCGAAAGGAGACAAAACATCCAACTTCAGGAAAAATTTGGAACTGCAAAGAATTATTTTCGTTATTTTTATCATTACTTATTTTTTGTACAATGTCTTTTTTCCTGCTGAATTTTAAACTGTTCTTCTGTGTAAAAATGTGTGAAGTTCTTCAGCAGAACGAGACACCTCCTGGTTTCCTGGTTTCCTGTGTTTCTGTTCATTTCTCAGTTTGAAAACCCGTCGTCCACCCGGCGCTGAGGCTCTGAACCCTCACAGGGAATCAAACCTGTGACCCGTCCGGTCGCCGCTCGGCCACAGCAGCTGCAGAGGAAGTCCCGGCGCTGAGTCAAAGCCTTCAGAGGATTAAAGGACAATATGTCTAAAGTGTTTCTCTCAGTAATCCTCCGGAGTCTGAGCTGTGAGATCTGTGCTCCTCTGCTCCTCTCTCTCTTCAAAGACCAGGGAGCACCCAGAGGTCACGACCTCTGACCTCTGGGAGGATGACCCCCCTCCCGCTCCCACTGTCCAGCTCGGCCATTAAGACTAAACGCCGTGTGATGCCCCCCCCCCCACGTCGGCCCGACTCCATTCAAAGTGTTTTATATTTAACTTGAATGAAGACACAAAACTTTCTTTCTTTTGTTCATTTGTTCTTTTCTTCCCTTTTCCTGATGTTCACACTTTCTCTCCTTCCTCCTGTTAAACCTTTGTGTCATCTCTCCATCATCCTCCCTTCATGGGATTCTGCTCTTCTTCCTTGAACTTGACCTTTTCTCTCCTTCTTTTCCTCTTTCTACCTTCCTCCCTTCTTTCCTACACTTTTGGATATTTCCTCTCTTTTTTATCTCCATCCTTCTCCCCCACTTTTGCTTTCTTTTCCAATTTTACTTTCTTCTCCTTTTTTCTTCTCAGACTTCCCCTCCTCGCAACTCTTCTTCCTTCCCTCCTCTCCCTCCTCCCCTCCTTCCTCCCTCCTTTTCTGACATAAACTACTTCCTTCCCCCCCCCCCAACGCTTGTTTTCTGTTTGTTTCTCAGATCTTTTATTCCTTATCCTCTTGGTTTCCGTGGAGGATGTGAATCAGATGTTCTCTCCGTCTACCTGGAGCCTCCACAGGTACATGTTTACCTTCCCTCCTCCTCCTTCATCCCTCTCTCCTCTCCTCCTTGCTCCCTCCTTCTTTTCCTCTTTCTACCTTCTTCCCTTCTTTCCTACACTTTTGGATATTTCCTCCCTTTTTTATCTCCATCCTTCTCCCCCACTTTTGCTTTCTTTTCCAATTTTACTTTCTTCTCCTTTTTCATTTTCTTCTCAGACTTCCTCTCCTCACAACTCTTCTTCCTTCCTCCCTCTCCTTCCTTCCTCCCTCCTTTTCTGACATAAACTACTTCCTTTCCCCCCCCCAACTCTTGTTTTCTGTTTGTTTTTCAGATCTTTTATTCCTTCTCCTCTTGGTTTCCGTGGAGGATGTGAATCAGATGTTCTCTCCGTCTACCTGGAGCCTCCACAGGTACATGTTTACCTTCCCTCCTCCTCCTCCTCCTCCTCCTCCTTCATCCCTCTCTCCTCTCCTCCTTGCTCCCTCCTGTTTGCCTCTCGGAGGAGAACTCCACTCCTCGGCGGCTGTAATCACTTTACTACTGTTTTTGTTCGCGGTAAGTGGACTAAATATTTGGATGCTCACGAGCAAAGCAGAATAATTGAATGTGTGATTTGTGGCAGCTGGCTCCGAGTCTCGGGCTCGACTCGGCAGAATGAAAACAGCCAGCGAGCCGCCGTAAACAAAAGCAACTTGTTATGTTGCAAACCCCTCGCTGTGCGTTGCTGTGAGTGGGAAACAACTAATTTCCTTGATGGCGTGCTGTAATCATGGCGAAGCTTTACCACGCGCTGTGCTGAGTACTGCGCTGCTTATTAATACAGAGAGAGAGAGAGAGAGAGAGTCCACTCCTGGCAGAGCTACTATTACTGTTAACACTTGAAAGTATGACGACAGACGGAACAATGCACCGACGTGAAGTATTATAATTATGAGTTGAGTCCAGAGCGGGCACCTCGGCGGCTGGAGGGGGCGGAGCCACTGGAGACTCAGCTTCAGATCCACGAGGGGTGGGTGCTCTGATGTGAGAGGCCTTCAAAAAACAATAAATCACAAAAATCACAACAATTATAATAATACAAATAATTACAGGAACAACGAGCTGGGAAATGAAGCATTGACACTCACCACAAGGTCTTTTTTGATTTTGGGGATTTTTGTTTTATAACCAGATTAAAACCAAAGATCAGAAAATGAAACTTGTTACACTTTAAAAATTAATAATCTTTGCTCTAAATCGCCTCACACTCTTTTCACAGCTTCCTCGGAACAGTTCATTGTAGTATTTAAACTCAAGAAGTTTTTCTAATGCTGTAAAAAAATCGGAATAATTGTTTTACTATTTTGTAAATGTTATTTTTGTAGAGGTTAACATTTAGTTAAGTATGTTTGGCTTGGAAATGTGTTTAAGTAGTGTTTTAGTATTAGTTATTATAAATTACTTAAAGTCAGATTTCAAACTCTGCAACACTGAACAGTGACTTTGAAAAAACCACAAACATCTTACAATTTATATTTTCAATTAAAAATGTCTTTTACAATTCTATACAAAAAATACAAGATTCTGTAAAAGAAATATGTCAATAAAACAACGACATATGAGTATTTTTAATCCTGTGATGTTTTTTCCAGTATTGTGAATATTTGGATAATGTTTGGAATCTTGTTCTAATTCTCTACTCGTAGAAACATTGAATTTAAGACTTTAAAACTAAATACAGTAAGTTTGAAATGTTAGTAAAACTCTGTGTTTCTATAACACCTCCATCCCCTCTCTCTCTCTCTCTCTCTCCCTCTCTCTCTCTCTCTCTCTCCCCCCCCCTCTCTCTCTCTCTGTGTGACAGCATCAGAACAACACCGTCTCCCTCTCGTCTTTCCTCCTCTTCTCTTCTCGTCCTTCAGAAG
>NC_083647.1:27663363-27713363 GCF_963576545.1 Limanda limanda | reverse complement strand
TTTGATTTATTTATTTGATTTATTTATTTGATTTATTTATTTGATTTATTTATTTGATTAACGATTAGAGTCATTTGAGCAGAGTTTGAATGAGAACATCAGAGCCTCCGACGCTAAACACGATTAAACCAGATCATCAAATTCCTCTGGAGCAGTTTCCTCATCCAGACCCGAGTCCGGGTGAGGACAGGTGAGGACGGGTGAGGACGGGAGAGGACTAGATGTCACGAGAACCGATACTTACGATACCTTTCGATACTAAGATAACAAATCACCGACGATGCCAGCAGCTGTTAGCAACTTAGCATTAGCATCGGTGCTGGGCCAGTATACGTTTACATTCAGAAAACCAAGATGGCGGCTGCAGCGTTCGCTCCACCTCGACTTGTAGATTAAAAAAGGCACAAAGACTCGTGTTTGGTAGTTTGTGTTTGACGCCGGGTTTACACCGGGTTTACACCGGACGCGGAAGCAACGCCGAAACGCCGCGCCGCGCTAATCCCTAGCGTGGCGGCTCTTGGTTGTTGGGACCATAGATATATATAAAGACTAGATATCTCGTTCGACGGAGCTGGACGTCACCACATGGCGGCCATCTTGAGTCAACTCGCCCACCCATAACATTGTGTTATAGTGGTACTTACCTTTTAAATAACCATAACTTGCTCAATTTTCAAACAATTTTTAAACGATCTGGTTTGTTATAAACGTCAGAGATGTAGTTATGACACTGCATAAATTATTCAATTTTTTAGAAAATAACATAATTATTCATAAGTATGCAGTGTCATAACTACATCTCTGACGTTTATAACAAACCAGACCGTTTAAAAATCGGTTAAAAATTGAGTAAGTTATGGTTATTTACCAACACAATGTTGTAGGTGAGCGAGCTGCCTCTAGCAAGATGGCCGCCATGTGCGGACGTTTGACTCCGTTGGCCGGCAACGCAGACGAGACATCTAGTCTTTATATATATATCTATGGTTGGGACCCGCACAGAGGTTTAACATGGGAGTGGATGGGAGCCAGCTGGTATTTAAGGTTTGGCGTCGCTCCAGCGTCCGGTGTGAACCCGGCGTGAGGCAGACGACCGTGGCGTTACGTTTCTCACAACAATGCGTCACTCACATGCGTCCGCAACTACCGTATAACCCACAGTATATGCGCAAGCACATTGAACTACCGTATATGACATTAACAACATCCAAAGAATGCACTTTTTTTTTACCGTGGTATGGAAATTGGCATCGAGAGTTGTGTTATTTTACCGGTTTTGGCACCGACGACTGAATGTTTGGTACCGTGACACCTCAGTGAGGACGGGGGGGGGACGGGTGAGGACGGGTGAGGACGGGTGAGGACGGGTGAGGACGGGTGAGGACGGGGGGGGCCCCGGGACGGACCGGCCTCAGTCGGCTCCAATCAGCCGCTGGCCGACGGTTGTCAAAGCAACGGGTTGAAAAGGTGTTTGATGGAAACACAACATGTAAAGCTGCCCCCCCGCTTAGTGAATCGACCAATCAGCTGCTGCCCTCGCTGCTGACATGTGACCGCGCTCAGCCCCCCCCGGCCTCAACCGCAGACCCGTCTATATGTCACAAGACTGTTTAATCTGGACCGTGTGTGTGTGTGTGTCTGTGTGTGTGTGTGTGTGTGTGTGTGTGTGTGTGTGTGTGTGTGTGTGTGTGTGTGTGTGTGTGTGTGTGTGTGTGTGTGTGTGTTCAACCAAAAGAAAGAGGGAGAGACAGGAAATGGGCAGCGTGAAAACAAGATGGAGGAACCGAGGCAGAAAAAAAGTATGTTTGATGTAAACAGTGAGGAGGAGGAGCCAGAGGGTGGGGGGGGGGGGGGGGGTCATGTCTCTGGGTTTTAGTTCCCTTCGTCTCACTTTGTTTTACAGCATCAAGTCTTCAGTAACACCCGCGGTGCAACGAGTCCGTCATGTAGCTGTAGAGATACAGCACGCCACTGGTCTACGTAACATGAGCTACAGGGGGCGCTACATAAAACATCTGGATAAAGCTTCCTGATGACAAGGAGGAGGAGGAGCTTAAACCTCCTGACCATGTTCAGTGTTAACGTCTGTCACTTCTGCTCAGTTTTGTTGTAAAGATAAAAGTTTAAAGCTTTGTCCACGCTGACTCGTCTCAGTCCTGAACGCAGCCCAGTTGCTATGGTTACGCCCGGCCAACGCTGCCATCCCTTTCCTCTCCCTGATTGGTTCTCGTCGGTCACATGACTCGACCACCAGGGGTGAACGAGTGTTGAAGTCGTCGCTGCCTCATCGTTCGTGGTTTTTTCCACAACCAAGCAACCAACTGCCGAGTAAACAATCCACTTCCTGTTTACACCACCTGACCCGTGGTCACGTGACCTGTGTGTCCAGGTGTGTCTGTGTGGACGGAGGTTTTTACTGAGGAGGAGATGAAACCTGTTAGATTGAATCTGTCAGTGGATGAACACAGACACTGATTCAATCTCCAGTGTCTCTTTATTTAACATATGGACCAAATCACATCTAATTTCTACAAAATGACAGATATTGTTTAGAGAGGCTTGTTCACCACGTCCCTTCAGACAGAATAATATAAAATAAAGTATTGTTTCAGTGCTTTAACAAATATTGAGAGCATCTCTCTGTTAGTGTAATTACAGCGAACTCGTTCTAATGAGTGAGAACAGCAGCTGCTGGAGTTTTAACGACTCGGTTGTTTTTCTCCAAAGTCTCAATTTCAATTAAAGTCAATTGAAGAAACTTTGACATCAGCTGTGAAACCTTGATTCCAAGAATGAGACGTAAATGAATTTTCTTTCAAGCTTTTTATTCTTTACACGGAACTTTTATTCTCTCCTTCTCCCAGAGAGTTTGGATTATGTCCTCGATGTGGATCTGTCCTCGAGGTGAATTCTGTCCTCAATGTGGATCTGTCCTCGATGTGGATCTGTCCTCGATGTGGATCTGTCCTCGATGTGAATCTGTTCTGGTTGTGGATCTGTCCTCGATGTGGATCTGTCCTGGATGTGGATCTGTCCTCGATGTGGATCTGTTCTGGTTGTGGATCTGTCCTCGATGTGGATCTGTCCTGGATGTGGATCTGTCCTCGATGTGGATCTGTCCTGGATGTGGATCTGTCCTGGATGTGGATCTGTCCTCGATGTGAATCTGTCCTCGATGTGGATCTGTCCTCGATGTGGATCTGTCCTCGAGCTGAAACTGTCCTGGTTGTGTATCTGTCCTCGATGTGGATCTGTCCTGGATGTGGATCTGTCCTCGATGTGGATCTGTCCTGGATGTGGATCTGTCCTGGATGTGGATCTGTCCTCGATGTGAATCTGTCCTCGATGTGGATCTGTCCTCGATGTGGATCTGTCCTAGAGCTGAAACTGTCCTGGTTGTGTATCTGTCCTCGATGTGAATCTGTCCTCGATGTGGATCTGTCCTCGATGTGGATCTGTCCTCGATGTGGATCTGTCCTCGATGTGGATCTGTCCTCGATGTGGATCTGTCCTCGATGTGGATCTGTCCTCGATGTGGATCTGTCCTCAAGGTGAAACTGTCCTGGTTGTGGATCTGTCCTCGATGTGGATCTGTCCTGGTTGTGGATCTGTCCTCGATGTGAATCTGTCCTCGATGTGGATCTGTCCTCGATGTGGATCTGTCCTCGAGGTTAAACTGTCCTGGTTGTGGATCTGTCCTGGATGTGAATCTGTCCTGGATGTGAATCTGTCCTCGATGTGGATCTGTCCTCGATGTGAATCTGTCCTCGATGTGAATCTGTCCTGGACGTGAATCTGTCCTCGATGTGAATCTGTCCTCGATGTGAATCTGTCCTCGAGGTGAATCTGTCCTCGATTTGAATCTGTCCTCGATGTGAATCTGTCCTCGATGTGGATCTGTCCTGGATGTGGATCTGTCCTCGATGTGAATCTGTCCTGGACGTGAATCTGTCCTCGATGTGGATCTGTCCTGGACGTGAATCTGTCCTCGATGTAAATCTGTCCTCGATGTGAATCTGTCCTCGAGGTGAAACTGTCCTGGTTGTGGATATGTCCTCGATGTGAATCTGTCCTCGATGTGAATCTGTCCTCGATGTGGATCTGTCCTCGAGGTGGATCTGTCCTCGATGTGAATCTGTCCTCGATGTGGATCTGTCCTCGATGTGGATCTGTCCTCGAGGTGAAACTGTCCTCGATGTGGATCTGTCCTCGATGTGGATCTGTCCTCGATGTGGATCTGTCCTCGATGTGGATCTGTCCTCGATGTGAATCTGTCCTCGATGTGGATCTGTCCTCGATGTGAATCTGTCCTCGATGTGGATCTGTCCTCGATGTGGATCTGTCCTCGAGGTTAAACTGTCCTGGTTGTGGATCTGTCCTGGATGTGAATCTGTCCTGGATGTGGATCTGTCCTGGATGTGGATCTGTCCTCGATGTGAATCTGTCCTCGATGTGGATCTGTCCTCGATGTGGATCTGTCCTAGAGCTGAAACTGTCCTGGTTGTGTATCTGTCCTCGATGTGAATCTGTCCTCGATGTGGATCTGTCCTCGATGTGGATCTGTCCTCGATGTGGATCTGTCCTCGATGTGGATCTGTCCTCGATGTGGATCTGTCCTCGATGTGGATCTGTCCTCAAGGTGAAACTGTCCTGGTTGTGGATCTGTCCTCGATGTGGATCTGTCCTGGTTGTGGATCTGTCCTCGATGTGAATCTGTCCTCGATGTGGATCTGTCCTCGATGTGGATCTGTCCTCGAGGTTAAACTGTCCTGGTTGTGGATCTGTCCTGGATGTGAATCTGTCCTGGATGTGAATCTGTCCTCGATGTGGATCTGTCCTCGATGTGAATCTGTCCTCGATGTGAATCTGTCCTGGACGTGAATCTGTCCTCGATGTGAATCTGTCCTCGATGTGAATCTGTCCTCGAGGTGAATCTGTCCTCGATTTGAATCTGTCCTCGATGTGAATCTGTCCTCGATGTGGATCTGTCCTGGATGTGGATCTGTCCTCGATGTGAATCTGTCCTGGACGTGAATCTGTCCTCGATGTGGATCTGTCCTGGACGTGAATCTGTCCTCGATGTAAATCTGTCCTCGATGTGAATCTGTCCTCGAGGTGAAACTGTCCTGGTTGTGGATATGTCCTCGATGTGAATCTGTCCTCGATGTGAATCTGTCCTCGATGTGGATCTGTCCTCGAGGTGGATCTGTCCTCGATGTGAATCTGTCCTCGATGTGGATCTGTCCTCGATGTGGATCTGTCCTCGAGGTGAAACTGTCCTCGATGTGGATCTGTCCTCGATGTGGATCTGTCCTCGATGTGGATCTGTCCTCGATGTGGATCTGTCCTCGATGTGAATCTGTCCTCGATGTGGATCTGTCCTCGATGTGGATCTGTCCTCGATGTGAATCTGTCCTCGATGTGAATCTGTCCTCGATGTGAATCTGTCCTGGATGTGGATCTGTCCTCGATGTGGATCTGTCCTCGAGGTGAATCTGTCCTCGATGTGAATCTGTCCTCGATGTGAATCTGTCCTCGATGTGAATCTGTCCTCGATGTGAATCTGTCCTGGATGTGAATCTGTCCTCGATGTGGATCTGTCCTCGATGTGGATCTGTCCTCGATGTGAATCTGTCCTCGATGTGAATCTGTCCTCGATGTGGATCTGTCCTCGATATGGATCTGTCCTTGATGTGAATCTGTCCTCGATGTGGATCTGTCCTCGATGTGGATCTGTCCTGGATGTGAATCTGTCCTCGATGTGAATCTGTCCTGGATGTGGATCTATCCTCGATGTGGATCTGTACTCGATGTGAATCCGTCCTGGATGTGAATCCGTCCTCGATGTGAATCTGTCCTCGATGTGGATCTGTCCTCGAGGTGAATCTGTCCTCGATGTGGATCTGTCCTCGATGTGGATCTGTCCTCGATGTGAATCTGTCCTCGATGTGGATCTGTCCTCGATGTGGATCTGTCCTCGATGTGAATCTGTCCTCGATGTGAATCTGTCCTCGATGTGAATCTGTCCTCGATGTGGATCTGTCCTGGATGTGGATCTGTCCTGGATGTGAATCTGTCCTGGATGTGAATCTGTCCTGGATGTGAATCTGTCCTCGATGTGGATCTGTCCTCGATGTGGATCTGTCCTCGATGTGGATCTGTCCTCGATGTGGATCTGTCCTGGATGTGGATCTGTCCTGGATGTGAATCTGTCCTGGATGTGAATCTGTCCTCGATGTGAATCTGTCCTGGATGTGGATCTGTCCTCGATGTGGATCTGTCCTCGATGTGAATCTGTCCTCGATGTGAATCTCTCCTCGATGTGAATCTGTCCTCGATGTGGATCTGTCCTGGATGTGGATCTGTCCTCGATGTGAATCTGTCCTCGATGTGAATCTGTCCTCGATGTGAATCTGTCCTGGATGTGGATCTGTCCTCGATGTGGATCTGTCCTGGATGTGGATCTGTCCTCGATGTGAATCTGTCCTCGATGTGAATCTGTCCTCGATGTGAATCTGTCCTGGATGTGGATCTGTCCTGGATGTGAATCTGTCCTCGATGTGAATCTGTCCTCGATGTGAATCTGTCCTCGATGTGAATCTGTCCTGGATGTGGATCTGTCCTGGATGTGGATCTGTCCTGGATGTGGATCTGTCCTGGATGTGGATCTGTCCTCGATGTGAATCTGTCCTGGATGTGGATCTGTCCTGGATGTGGATCTGTCCTCGATGTGAATCTGTCCTGGATGTGAATCTGTCCTCGATGTGAATCTGTCCTCGATGTGAATCTGTCCTGGATGTGGATCTGTCCTCGATGTGGATCTGTCCTGGATGTGGATCTGTCCTCGATGTGGATCTGTCCTCGATGTGGATCTGTCCTGGATGTGGATCTGTCCTCGAGGTGAAACTGTCCTGGTTGTGGATCTGTCTTCGATGTGGATCTGTCCTGGATGTGGATCTGTCCTCGAGGTGAATCTGTCCTGGATGTGGATCTGTCCTCGATGTGGATCTGTCCTGGATGTGAATCTGTCCTCGATGTGAATCTGTCCTCGATGTGGATCTGTCCTGGATGTGAATCTGTCCTGGATGTGAATCTGTCCTGGATGTGAATCTGTCCTCGATGTGGATCTGTCCTCGATGTGGATCTGTCCTGGATGTGGATCTGTCCTCGATGTGGATCTGTCCTCGATGTGGATCTGTCCTGGACGTGAATCTGTCCTCGATGTGAATCTGTCCTCGATGTGAATCTGTCCTCGAGGTGAAACTGTCCTGGTTGTGGATCTGTCCTCGATGTGGATCTGTCCTCGAGGTGAATCTGTCCTCGATGTGAATCTGTCCTCGATGTGGATCTGTCCTGGATGTGGATCTGTCCTCGATGTGGATCTGTCCTGGATGTGGATCTGTCCTGGATGTGAATCTGTCCTGGATGTGAATCTGTCCTGGATGTGAATCTGTCCTCGATGTGGATCTGTCCTCGATGTGGATCTGTCCTCGATGTGGATCTGTCCTCGATGTGGATCTGTCCTGGATGTGGATCTGTCCTGGATGTGAATCTGTCCTGGATGTGAATCTGTCCTCGATGTGAATCTGTCCTGGATGTGGATCTGTCCTCGATGTGGATCTGTCCTCGATGTGAATCTGTCCTCGATGTGAATCTGTCCTCGATGTGAATCTGTCCTCGATGTGGATCTGTCCTCGATGTGGATCTGTCCTCGATGTGGATCTGTCCTCGATGTGGATCTGTCCTCGATGTGGATCTGTCCTCGATGTGGATCTGTCCTGGATGTGAATCTGTCCTCGATGTGAATCTGTCCTCGATGTGGATCTGTCCTGGATGTGGATCTGTCCTGGATGTGAATCTGTCCTCGATGTGGTTCGTCCTGGATGTGGATCTGTCCTCGATGTGAATCTGTCCTGGATGTGGATCTGTCCTCGATGTGAATCTGTCCTGGATGTGAATCTGTCCTCGATGTGAATCTGCCCTGGATGTGAATCTGTCCTCGATGTGGATCTGTCCTCGATGTGGATCTGTCCTCGATGTGGATCTGTCCTGGATGTGGATCTGTTATGTGTTTTAGAATAACTTTTCCAATGTTCTCAGATTTTGAAGTTTGTTTCAGGCACAAACACAATTTACACACAACAGTGAAGCCAAAGCATTTAAACTACCCCCTGGTGGCTGGTTGCAGTATAGGTCACACATCTCTCCTCCTCCATGTTAACAGATGGGAGATGGATCCAACTTTAAAAATCTGGACGTTAAATTCAGGTTTGTAAAGATGTTTGAAGTCTGATGTTTGTTCAAGTTTCTTCTCAGTTTGGTCTCATGAGCTCTGATGGTTCAACATCTGAACAGAACTGTGTCACCTGATATTAACAGAAACCTGAATCTATTCTCTGCAGCTGTGGTACAAGTCCAAAACATAATAATAATAAAAAATTGTTTAGCTAATGAAAACTAGTTGGATATGAAAGTAATTCCCTGGAGAAAAGGTCACATATTCGCTTTCTAATTGAGCAGCTCGCCTCTGTGACTGGTCGGGGGGGCAGAGAGACACCAGGCTGGTTTAATTCTCTCACAAGGAGACACTCCGAGAACCATTATCCTCCCGTCTCTCGTCAAATTGGAAGCAGGTCTGATTTGGCCTTAATGGAGCTGATGCCCCCCCGCTGCTCCTTCACCAAACCGGCTGCAGCTCAAATCACTTCCTGCCTGAGGACGAATATCGCTCATTTTCTTTTAGCACCAGACTCTTAATAAGAGCATCTCTAATTCCCTCTGTCTCAGGGACGGGTTCACGGAGGAGGAGGAGGAGGAGGAGGAGGAGGAGGAGGAGGAGGAGGAGGAGGAGGAGGAGGAGGAGGAGGAGGAGGACTGGGCGTCAGCGCGGTGATCACTGTTACCTAGACGACCGGCCAGCGGTGCCCCCGCAAGATGGCAGCCGGGTGGGGTGAGGGGGGGGGCAGAGGCAGA
This sequence comes from Limanda limanda, assembly GCF_963576545.1. NCBI lineage: Eukaryota > Metazoa > Chordata > Actinopteri > Pleuronectiformes > Pleuronectidae > Limanda > Limanda limanda. Next base: position 27,704,390 of record NC_083647.1, on the reverse strand, counting down.
GCTGAAATTGCATTCCATTAGTGCTAATACAGAGACACTAAGAGTCTGTCTGAGGCTCAGCCGCTAACGACCACGGTCACTAATTCATCCAATCAGATCGTGAGCAGTCGTAATGACCTCATCGCTTCCTCTCACAGGAGAACACTTCAGGAGTGACAGCAGCAAACGCTTTGTCTCCACCCGCCTGACGGAGGAGAGAGAGAGTTCCTCCTCCGTCCTCAGGTCTTTATGATTAATGAGATAAAACTCTTTATGATTAAAGATAAAGTTCTTTACGTTTAAAGACATAAAGTTCTCTATGATTTAAAACAGTTTCATGTGACTGAAGACTAAAGTTCTCTGTTCTGACCCTTGAGGGCACGTGAGCTATATGTGACATATGATAAACATATTGAGGCAATACATGTTATAAATTTTATTTGAATTAAACTATTAATAATAAAAACACATTTTGAATATGTCATTCGTAGAAAAGTGTGACCCTCTTGCCGCTGGGTGATTTGATTGATTGATTGAATATTTATTTAAGCCTCGGAAGACACATTGAGGGATAAGACCCTCATTTACAACGGTGCCGAGGGTACAATAAAAAAGGTGATACATTAAAAGTTAATACATTGAATAAATAGGAATGAAATAAATATGCATATATATATACACAGTAATACAAGGTATAAAACAATTTGTCAACCAAATGCTATGGCCAAGTCAACTAGCAGTTACAGTCACTGCAGGAGAAGTCAGCTGTTCATGAGACCAGACTCCAGAACTCCCTCAATGAAACAAATGAGCACAACTTTAAAGATTTCTGATGAATGTTCACATGAACCTGATTAATAAAGCCGGATTAGTTTGGATGAGTCTGAAGTTCAGTTATCGCCGTGGACGTGAAGACTGTTGTGGTTGAGATCAGATAAAGAATCTGACTCTTTGTGTAGTGAAGGTAAAGATCAGTGATTAAAATCATGTGAAGTCTTGTTTTGGAGGAAACAGAAACGAGGATGAAACTGGAAACACTCGTCCTGTCTCATCTCGTTTGTGCACCGGCTCATTTCCTCCGTCTCCACGGCGATCAATAATGTTTCATCTGCGCTCGATGAAACCACAAACATCTGAGAGATGAGGAGCCGCTCCACGGCAAGGCGATAATTGGGAGGCTCAATTCATTTGTTTTTACTCGTCTGTTGTCTTTTCCGCCGCCGTGTGTAATCAACATGTGAGCGAGCATGGCGGACAGACGGGGGGGGGGGGGTGAGGGAGGGAGGGAGGAAGGGAGGGAGGGAGGGAGGGAGGGAGGGAGGGAGGGAAGGGTGCTCATGTTTTCTAGTCTCATTTTGTTTCCTAACAGACACAACTAAATCATGTCGACGTGGGAAAACTGTTATATTTGTGTGTCGTCATCGGGTGAAGCTGCTGGTGCCAACAGAGCAGAGTGAGGGAGTTACTACGGCAACAAGCCCATCATCCCTCTCACTGCCAGGGAGAGGGAGAGAGAGAGAGAGAGAGAATAGATGGAGATACACAGAGAGAGAGCAAAGTAAGAGACGGTGAGAGGGTGAAGAGGAGGGAGAGATGAAGACAAAGAGACAAAGAGTGAAGAGAGAGATGGTGTGAGACGCTGACGGAGAGAGAGACAGATTCATGACGCTTGTTATTTCCCCCGAACAGAAAAGGAGAGGAGACAGAAAGATAACTTTATCTCCTTGAGATTTATAGATGAAATCATTTTTAATGTAAAGAGGAAGACGAGCAGAAAGGTTCGAGCTCCAGATTCCTGATGAAACTTCTCCTCGATGGACTGAAGAGCCGACAGAGGAACTGGGGAACGAGGCTCCATCGAAACAACTTTGACAATTTTAATCTTTGAATCGCTTCCTTTTGTTAAACCGGAAATTAATTAATTCACTCAGCCAATCACGACTCAGCCTCAGCTGTCAATCATAAGGTCTCGGTCCATTTTTATGTCATGAAATAACTGATTAAAAAAAAACCAAATCGGAGAAGAAGTTCTTTTTACATGAAATGTGTCTTTTTAGTTTGGTCGATGTCCCATCTACTCACATGGAGGAGGCAGGGCTTAAGACCTGTACTGCAACCAGCCACTAGGGGGCGATCAATATGCTTTTCCTTACTGTTTTGATGATTGTTACGACCGGGACCCGCGTTCGGCCCCAGTGGAGAAAGAACCTTGTTTATGACAAGTAAAATATAAATGTATGAAAGTCGGGTTCGGAACTTTTGGACGATAATTTGACTCTGAGGTCGTTTTGAATATGTCGCATTCGCACACAAGTTTCTGTTGAAGCCTGTTTCTCTACGTTAGAAGATGGTCACGGATGAATTTACATATTTCCCAGTAATGTTGAAAGCTGAACTCTAAACTGAAGCTGGCTCCACACACAGATCCTCAGGGAGGAGCATCGGCTCCAGAGCTTCACTCCCGGCTGTGGTTTCGGCCTCAGAAGCATTTTGTTTAAGATGCCAGACAGATTGTGGTTTGGGTTTAACAATCACATTGTGTCTTCAGCCACAGAGCTGCATGAACACAATCATCAAGTTTCATTAAAGGCTTAATTAACATCGACGTGAGCAGATGTTTTATCTGTAAAACAGAAGACGTGTGTCGTTGCAGTTTAATATCAACATTTTGCATGAAGTAATAATGTGTCATTGGAAACACATTTACTGTTGAAGGTTATGTGTATAAATGATCATTTCACAAAGCGTTAAGATGGACTGTTGTGTCGTCCTTCACCTGTTTTGTATCTTAAGATAAGATAAGATAAGATTTGTTGTGATCCAGCAGCAAAGAGGACGTAACAAAGTCAGTTAAAGTAACCGAGTTTACAGTGTAAACAGAGTAAACAGATAGAAATGCGCCCAGTAGAATGAACTAAAGCCGACTGGTCCCCAGTTGGTTCACGGCCACGAACCGACTGTTTGTGTACAACCTGCACAGGAAGCATCAGGAGGCGTCTGATTGGTTGAACGGACTCTGCAGCTCCTTGTCACTCGGACGCTCGGGGGGGAATCATTCAAACTGGTGTGAGGCTGAACCGGCCCACACCCACAGGCCGCCTCCCAGTCCCAGGGTCACTGCTGGTTAATTAGTTTTAATCATTTGATTAATTGCAAATACATTAAAGGCTTTAGACCTCGTACAGTAAAATATTGACGAAGGGGGGTCCTGCTTTATTCACTAATCCTGCAATTCAGTGTCAGAAATCGACCTTTAACAGCTTTGTTCATTTAGTTTTGTGCATCGTCCTGATAAAGTTTTATCAAATTATCGTAAACAATAATAATCAATTATTATTTACGCACAAAAAGATGATTATTGTTATCAAACAACGAGGGCTGCAGACGACTTCCTGCAGCAGATGAATTCACGTGAGTCACAGTAAACTACAGTAATGGAGGAGTAAGATCCGACTGTAGAAATAAACATGATATGTGTTGGTGTGGTTCACACATCACTGCTGCACACACACACACACACACACACACACACACACACACACACACACACACACACATTCACTCAATATACTCTATGGCTATTTTCATTTTACTGAACCAGAATCTGTAGCAAGAAAAATTTACTTACAAGAATTTTACAGTGAAAGAAAGACAAATAAAATAGTGTTAAAAAAAGAGGGAGAAATAAATCAATACAGCAAGAAGGAGGAAGAAAGAGAGAAGGGGGATGAAAAGAGAGAGAGTAATGAAGCGAGAAAACGAGAGGGAGCGAGAGACATATGGTGGCTGCTGGTTCGCAGACTTTCTGCCTCGCGGCGTCGGGCTGACAGCTCGCCTCACAATCTGAATAACACGGGAACACAACATGTAAAAATAGAAATAAAAGGTAGAGACAATGGAATCAGGCAGCAGTGCAAAGTAAAAGCAGCAGCAGATCTGTGTGAAATGTGCGTTCAGGTTTGTGTGAGCAGATTTCAGCTGTGAACACAACGCGACACGCAACACAATAAACACAATAAACCACAAAGAGAAGGAAGGAAATCACAAATAGCAGGTAAATTTAAAATTAATCTGAGATCAATGCACAGAGATTAATGATCTAAGCTTCTGTTTGCATTAATTAAATACTGTGGAAACATTATCTTTAAATAAATCACAGATAAATTACAGGATTAACCAGATATCACAGCAGGAAGAGAAGGGTTTAAAAAAGGATAAAGGCTCAAACGCTAAATAAATAATATTAAAGCAAGCGCAGACAGATTTAACTCTTTGTATTTTTCACACGTGTCAATGTTAATGGAAAAATACACTAAGGTTGATATTTAAAAAAAAAAAGAAATGAAAAATATCAGCAAAACTGACCAATAATCTTTAAATAAGATATTTGTTCACAATTTTATTTCATTTAGGAATAAATCTTTTGAATTGTACAAATCATGTTTTCAGATGTTTTCAGACAAAAATATTGAGATAACATTAAAATGCATGTAAAAAATAATAAACACAATAGAAAAAATCATCATATTATTACACAATTACAATTATAATGTGTAATAATATGATAAGGTACTTACATATTTACATGTGCTGTATTCTGGGCCCGATAGAAGAATAACAAAATTGTTTTATGAATGAAAATTAAGAGAAGGATCTTTGTAAATAAAATAAAAACAGTAAAGCTGAAGCAGCAGCAGATCTCTCAGAGGAAATGAAGAAATAACCAGAAGAAAAATACATAAAGAATTCATGAATTCATGATAATCACTCTGCTCTTTATATATTTTTGTATTGAGAGAAAGAATTAACTAAAAAACACTTGTGATCAATGTGATCGTTCCATTTTATAAACGCTTGCGCTCGTTTAATTTTCAGACTTTTCAAGCGACGATTTAAAAGAATTTGTTTTTAATTTCAATTTTAAATTGAGCGTGATTGAAGTGTCAGTAGCCGTCAGTGGTCGGCCTGGAGGTTCTCATGGAGGCGGCTGCAGCTCCCTGTCGTGGGCTCATTGTTCCTGCTGCAGGAGAAATGATGAGGTGTTATATGTAGGTTTCTTTATGGTTCGGCCGCTGCCTCAGCAGGCGAACGCTTAACGAGACCAACACAAAGAATCTGGGTTTTTATTCTGCTGCTGAACAGACCAAAGCTCTTTTCTGCTCAACTGAACGAAAAGAAACTCGGGAAGAAACGGAAAAAACACGTCAAATAAGAAATCAGAGGGAATAAAGATGAGTTTGAACTATTCATATTTTAAATTAATTATCAGAACATATAAAATGTAAAACGCAGTCAAACAGGTTGATTTAATTTGCTCTTAAATTATTTGAATCGTTATCTTATCGTAATCCTAATAAAGTTATTTTAAATGAGCCATTAGATAATTTTTATTACTTTGTGTCTAAACTGTGTTTTAATGTCTTTGCTTATTTTTGAAAAAATATGAGGATAAATGTTCATAACATAACAAACACTAATAACAGAAATATTTAATTTTGTCAGAACTTCATATTTATTTAGTATTTCAAATGTTTCAACATGTATAATTGTTGAAATGTGTAACTTAACTTTCTTATAATTGTTATTATCTATTACAACTTATCACAATGTTTTTTTTGTCCTGGTTCATTGTCAGTGTCATTAAAATCACAAGTTATTATTTCTAACATGTATTATAACGTGTATTTTATATAATAAAAATGTAGAAACAATATCAAAAGTAATTATAACAACATTTCCATTATTTGTTTACATTTAATTTATTTATTTAATACAATAATCTGACTCGGATAATGTCACATTTTAAATTTGTATTGTCATTGTGGTCAAAAAACTATTATTAAACATAGTGAAGCAAATAAATAACAGCAATGTTGTTTTCACTAACTTTATATTTACAGTTATAATGTTTCATATAAATACTGAATAATAAATATAGTGTACTAATAATAGGAATCAGAATAGTAATTTTATAAACTGTGCAATGTGTATTGTAATTTGCATTTCACTGTTCTTTTTATTGGCCTTTAATATTCATCTGTCTCCACTTTATGGAATGTCCTATATTTTACATAAAGTCTATTATTAGTTAACAATAAACTTAAACATGTAAATATTTATAACAACTAACCACAGCTGCACAGCAGATTTGAACTCAACTGAGATTTAATAAATTCACCTGGAAAACAATTTACATCTGTTCATGATGTATTTATACATCAGTCATGTAACGTCTCGTTAGGTGTTGTTCTATTATACAACATTTGTTCATGTTATAGATCATTTACTATACGTGTGTGTGTGTCTGTGTGTGTCTGTGTGTGTGTGTGTCTGTGTGTGTGTGTGTGTGTGTCTGTGTGTGTGTGTGTGTGTGCGTGTGTCTGTGTGTGTGAAGACAAACAGGACTGAGATTCCTGCTTTGATTCAACAACTCATTTACACACATGACAGGCTTCAGTGTGTGTGTGTGTGTGTGTGTGTGTGTGTGTGTTTGTGTGTGTTTCTTGCACTGTGTGTGTGTGTGTGCGTTCACCCCTGTGTTACACCGGTGTGAAAACATGAATCTGGTCTATCGATGTGTGTTTTGCAGCAGAAACATAAACTGAACAAAGTGTTTGTCTCTTTGGTTAAAATCCATATATCTGTGTCCTCTGTCTCATGCTCGGAGGAAGCAGGTTGTCGGTTCCACTCCCGACTCGGAGGCAGCAGGTTGTCGGTTCCACTCCCGACTCGGAGGTGAAATCTGGACGATTCAGCCTCGTCGCTCTCAGTCTCTAAAATAATTCAGTTTTTTGTCTTAAACCCGCCTCCCTCTCTCTCTCTCTGTTTTTTTAATTGGCATATAGGGAGGCTTGTTTGTTTTTGTTGTCTGCTGTTTCTTAAATGTGTGTGTTCGTGTTCATGTGGCCCCCGGTGTCCCAACAAGCACCGCGGTAGGTGTTGGGAGGCGCTTTCGTCTGCAACAAACACACACAGCAAACAGCTCCGAGAACACAAACACACACTCACAGAAACACACAACACAAAATAGATGACACAGACAGGAATACACACACGGGGACGGAAACACACAAAGACTCATGCCATGGGAAATCACACACAGATACACACAGACACACACAACTCTGAGACAAAGCCTGTTAGGAAAGATAAAAAAGGAAACACACACACACTCTCTCACACACATACAGAGACACACACACACTCTCTCTCTCTCTCACACACACACACACACACACACACACACTCTCTCTCACACACTCACACAGACTCAGCTGAGGCCTGTTGCCTCTCATGCAGCGCCATCTTGTGGCAGCAGGCACCAACAGAGACCTAGAGTGTCTGTGTTATTTGTGTTGCTGTTTTTGTTCTAATTTTTCTAACATATCAAATATACAGCGAGTTTTTTGATTTTCAGGAACAACAAACATTATACACAATATGTAAATAAAACCCTGCAAAAGAAACAGCTTTAAACTGCACTGTCCAATTCTAAAATAGTTATTTGTAAGAATGTAGTGTAATATTCTCCAGGATGTGTTTAATATTTCCTCGTTATCCAGTCACAGTTTTGTCAGTTTGTCATATATAAAAACAGACCCAATTATTTCAAACAATTTCATTTACATTAAACTGATACAGTTGTAAATATTAATGTCTCAGCGTTAAAATGACAGAATGAAGTAGAAAAGCAGACGTTCATGTTTGGATGTGAGTTTAGATTCTGTTATTGGAAACTGATCCATCGTGAAAATAATCGTTTGTTTTTCAACCTCAAACGTTTTATTTGTTGAAAAATTAAAATAAAGTTCAGATATCTCGAGAATATAGTCTGATGTATATTTTTCTTTATGAAATAAGCTGAAGTCGAAGTCTCTGCTCTCGGGAGCTTTTCTCCTTCTGAATTTAAAACCTCAGTTTGTTGAGAAACTGTAAAGTTCTTTGAATATGACACAAACGTGACCAACGATAAACACACAAAGTCCTGATATGATGAGACAAAACTTTGTAGACTTTATTATTTATGAAACTTGAACTAAAATGTAACTTCACAAGATGCTGCAGATTCCTGGATCCTCTGATATTTAACATCTAACATGACACACAGACTGAAATTATGAATTTATTCTCATACTGTTACAACTTTTTCTCGTATTAAGTCTTTTAAGTACAACATTACGACATTATTCTAAAAAGCTCAGATTTCTCTTCTTCGACATGGCCGTAATACTCTGTGTAAGAATTACACACAAAAAAAACATAAACTATATATATAAACTGTCAAATTTTATGTTGAACTAACAGTGTTAATTTGTGTGTTATTCACTGAAGTGCGTTCCAATAATAGACATATTTCAGTGTAAGTAGTTAAGTCAAACAAGAAGAAATATGATTAAACTCAAAATATCTTTATTGAAACACAATCCAGAGAAGAGGAGATGTCAGGCAGGTTGACGAGTCGAGCTGGAGAAGAAACGTTTCAACACACAAACACACAATTCAACACTGGAGGCAAACAGCTCAGAGCCCAAGGTCAAACTCATCCATTGGACTGAGAAGACGTCAAATATACTTATTCTAAAAGAATGGTTTGACATTTTGGGAAATATTCATCATATTTGTCAACTATAAAGCTGCAGCGACGGTTAGCAGGTTAGCTTAGCACAAACACAGCAATGGCTTTGTCCAGTGGTTGTAAAAGAAAAGATTTACACATTATATATCTTGTGTATCTTATATATATATATATATATATTAGATATCTTGTATATAATTCTTCTTACTTATACAAAAGTTAAATGTGACTTCTGAGCCACAAAAATAGACTTTGAGCTTCTCCTGATGGAGATTTGTCTCCAGGACGTTCATGTCCGATGTCTTCAGGAACATGAAGGTGGCAGCAGCTCCTCTCACGAGATAACATTCAAACGTTTGTATTCTTATATTTCTCCCTAATAATTGTGTGATCTCCATCCGTCCCCCACCTGTCCGGGCTCGGGTGGACGGAGGAGGTGGAGTGTCCCAGGCGTCCGTCCCCTCAGCTCTCTCAGAGTCTCGAGGTGTTGCCAGGCCTGATGGGACATGTAGTCCGTCCAGTGAGGTCGGAGCGTGACCTGTAAACTGGGACCGAAGCCGAGCTCCTGAAGGCCTCACCATGTGTCTGAGGAGATAATTAACTTGTATGTTCCTCTTCTTGTTCTGGTCGGAGTCCAGATCTACTGATCTCCTACGATATGATATGTTTGTACAATAAGGACAACATGTGTGTCTGTAGGTTTCCTGTTTCCTCTTCACTCGATGTTCTGTGTGTTGAAAGAGAACCTGATGAAACCTTCACTTCCTGGAAACTCCCTCTGGAGCCTGTGGCCACGCCCACTCGACTGCGCTTTAGTTTACAACTCTACTCTGGAGTTTTTAACACCTCAAACTGATAAACTGATACATGTGTAAACGCTGCTGCTCTCCTTTTATTTTGAAAACTCTAGGGTTGTGTTTTAGTTTGATGCTCACACGTCACTTTCAGAGAAGACAGAAGCGTTCATCAGTAAGACACGAAGAAGAGAAGGCCATGGAGGCGTTAGAGAAACAGCCCTTAGTGTTCACATCTATGGCAGAATCGTAGAAACACAACAACCTCACACACACTGTCACACACACTGTAACACACACTGTCCTGCGTCTCCGTGCGGGACAGAGCTCGATCGGACAGAAGCTGCTTGGACATCTGACTCTTGGACATCTGACTTGTTTCTGCTGCTGCTCGGTGGGAACTAGCTTCGCTCCATAGACTGTAAATAAAGACGTCAGGACACTGTCCCTAAAGTGAATCCTCCATGTTAGCAGACGGGACATGGACTAAACTAAATAATATCAAAGTTAGACGTTAAACATATGTTTGTGAAAGATGGTTTCTGTCCTTTCAGGTCGTTCTCATCTCCCTGATGTTCACGTGTTTCAGATCAGTTTGGTTTAAATGAGTTATTGATGATGTAAAAACAGGCAGAGACAAGAGTGGAGGTCGTGGAATCTTCAGGAGTCGTACAAGTGTACGTTCAAATCGCAGCAGGAAAGTGAGACCCTCCTCTTTACGTCTTTATTTACGGTTTATGATTTGCTTTAGTGATGTAAAGGAAACAAGTCTTTGAATCGTTGTGTTCAAATTTCACTGCCTCCTCGTCCAGGGAACTCTGAACCAATCAGATCGCTCGCTCCCTTCAAAGAGTTATTCCCATAATCACCTGAGCTGCTCAACGACGTAACATTTCCCAAACTTTAAAACACGAAACAACACATTCTGCAAAGCTTCTGATCGTATATATCCCGTACAAAGCTAGCACAGTGTGTGTTCAGGTTATCGGAACAGTAAATGTGCTGAAACTAAAAACAATCACAGAATACAAAGCAATCAGGTGAATCTCCAGTGGAGCAGACACATCATTCTGTGTTATTCTTTTAAACATTGGAATTTTCTTCTTAAAAAAAAAAAACAAGACTGGAAAATAAGCGACATGATGTAGTGGCATGCGGCGGCAGAAGGGGGCGCTCTGCTGCCGATTCCTCCCTGTGATCCTGACACAATCAAATCTAACATAACAAAAAAAGAAATACGTTAACATAATGAAACTATGATCAAATATAAAACCTTAAAACAAGTTTGAATACAGCGTTAAGAAAAACTGAAACCAGGAAAAATACTGAAAAATAAAATATCTATTGTAGGTTTTGGTTTTGTATTGTCACAGATTGTTGAGGATTCTGATCCAAAATGCTGCGTCTCCGTTTTCATAAGAGTCTGATTCAGTCCATTGTCACAGAAAGTTATGAATCTTCTAAAAATGAAGTCGGGTTATTTGTGAAGTCCTTCAAAAAAATAAAAGCTTTTGGAATGAAATCCTGGATCGTTGCTACTCAACAAAATTAAATGAAACTCAACATTAATACTGTGAATGTTAGTAGAGTTAACATCTATAAACATCTACAGCTTCAATTCATTAATAAATGATTTTACATGTCACACAATAATAGTTCTGTGGCTGAAGATATACGAACATGATGCTTTCCTTGGTTTTGTTGCTGACCTGATTAACTCTTGACTTGTGTATGAATTATGATTTATAACTCGTGCCCTACATGAGGCCAAATCAAACATTTGGTTAAGATAGAACTTATCGAAGCTAAGTCGTTGTATGTCGGAATCTCAAAACTACGTTGAAACTGGCTTGTTTCCATAACTTCACCGTCATCGTCAGTGCAAAGTCTTCGTAGAAAAGTGATCGTTACGTTCGAGGCACAACTTGATATTTTTTCTGTTTTCAAATGTAAATTAAAGCAACTTTTTTCATAGTGTCTTTAATTTTCTGATTGTCTCGAAGAACTGTGGCTTTAAAACGCCGGAGAAATGACTTGATCAAGAATCAAAGAATTATAAGTATTGTTATAAGTTTTTTGTTAGGAAAAAAAAAAAAAGCTCCTTGCATTGTAATAATGAGACAAAAGAAATATAAATAAAATAAAACTGAAATTCTTTCCCTGATTATCACAAAACAAGTATCAGATAATATCAAGATACAATTACACCATCTTTACCGGGTGGTAACAAAACAAGGACTTTGTGATAGTTATATAAATTAATTAATAATTAAAAGATCTTTATCTTGTTGTGTAAATAAATTCAAAAGTTATGACATCTTTACCTCATAAAGCAGGGAACTCGAATTTATAGGAAATAACCAGATTTTACTGAGGAAGCAACGACCTCAGAATCACAAAAGTTTCACAATTTTGCTTCATAAAACCTGGGTAAGTTTAAAGCTTTAGTTTCTGAATATTCTTCAAAAACTTTCTCTCTGCGAGTTGTTTCTACTTCTTTAAAAAATTCTAGACATGTTAGGATACGAGACCAGAACACAAATACCTTCGATAGAGACGACAACTCCAGCTCTGTGATTGTCGAGTACACAAATGTACGTGCAGCTCTGATACCACGTATTTAAAGTATCAGATTCACAGAGAAAAAACTGCTTTTTTTTCCATTTCTGTATAAACTAGATAATAACTACATAATAACAGTTCTTTGTATTTGTTTTTAAAAGTTCTTGCAGGTTTAGAAACAAACTGCTGTTAAAATTCATTCTTTAAGTTGTCGTGTTTTTCCAAGTCCAGATATTAGAATCAGTTTCAGAAAGGAGAGATCTCAACAATCTGATCATCTCTAAACTTCACTGTGTTCGTTTGATTGTTGATCTTTTTCCAGCTGATCCGTCTTTCGTTCATTTAGTTCCTGTTTCCTCTCTCGTCGACCTCTGGTCCTCAGAGGTCGCTGACCCTCTCGCTGAGAGTCTCCAGCTCCTCCTGCTCCTGGTGGCGTTCCAGCCCGTGGGCGTTGGCGGCGCTGCGTGGGCCGTTGCTCAGGTGCAGCGGGAAGTCGAGGCCGCTGAGCTGGGCGTGGTGGAGCCAGCGCAGGTCGTCGCTCTCGTGGGTGATGTAGCGCTCGTTCATCCGGGACTCCAGGTTCCTCAGGTCCAGCCACATCTGGTAGTCCTGGTGGAGAACACAAACACTCGCTTGGTCCTTCTGCCGGTTTCATTATCTATTAAGCCTCAAATCATTTTGTCAGAAGACGAAACATCTTCAACACTATCCTCACATTTGACAGTTAGAGATTAAATTACAATACAACTCATATCATGGTCCCCAGAGGATGAACTTCCTCCTTTTCTCCGAACTGACAGAGCGATAATCAGGTCTCAACAATCAGGTTCAGGAGATCAAGAGTCGAAGTGAACTGTCGATTGGTTAAAAGAGTTTCTTTCCTCTCGTGGGTTATATATGATTTTTGGGGAATATTAAAGTTCTGCAGAGTTAAAAAGCTCAAAGTTTGTGGTAAATAAATTTCCTGACGTCGTCAAAAGACCTTAACAAAGATCTGTATTTTCAAATTGGACCCTTTCAGTAATTGCATGTTAATGACTGTAAACACTGATTTTACAGTTAAGTCTGCATCATCTTCCCTTTGACCTAATTTCTTAAATCCAGTATTTATTTTTGTTTTCATAACCCTCAGAGTTATTTAATTGAATTTAGCGTATTACTGCTTCCTAGGTTGAGTGTCCAGGTGATTCAGCTTCTTCTCAAGTTTTGAACAATCAACACTGACCCTCTGAACAGTTACCATGCACATTCTGCTCCACCACCCATACAAATACATTTACTACACATATATTCATATTCATATTATTTAATTTAATATTCCCCACTCCTTCACCCGGTGAACACTTACTGCTGCTTCTTTTTGATATGTTGCTGCTTCGTTCTGCTATAGGTTATATGTTATATGTTATATAGTATGTCATTTTTTAAATTAGTTTAGTTAGTTTGTAATAAGTAATTAGTTTGGTCCATGTCTCTGTTGTTCTCTCACCAGAGATCTGCTGGTTCTACAGTTACCTGGAGCCAGGGGTGACTGAGGGTCTTATCCACGCTGTATCTCTTCCTCATCTTCACCTGCAGCAGGTTGGTAATCAGGTCAATCACTACAAGGAGGGAAGGGCAAGGAAAAGGAAAGAAGGAATCAAGATAAAGGAAGCAGGAAGAGTGGACGAGCGAGTAAAAAAGTGAGGTAGAGCCACGAGGGGGAGGATGTGGGGCTGCTCTCCCCCCCGCTCGCCCCCCTGTGGTGAGGTGCCAGTCGGGGCTAATGAGCAAAGCTAACATGATGTTAACATTTCTTCAGGGGTCAGTGGTTTGAACAGCTCTGGGACCCCGGGCCCCTCAGGTCTGTGGGGGCCTCCATCGCTTGGTATTATGCACATGAATGGACCACCACATGAATAGACCACCCCCCCCACCCTTTAGAATCTGTCTAAGTCTCTTTCTAAGAACTGCCTGGACTCTCAAGTATTCCTCCCACACTTCTCATGCCCGGGAGTCACATGACCAACCTCTAATCTGCAGAGTGCTTTTTGTTTTGCTCTCGGGCCGAAGGATGGCGACGTGCGTCCTGAAGAGCGTCGAGTTCCCAGCGTCACACTTCACTCCCCCGGCGCTGGAGTGGGCTCCGTAGTGTACTTGTGAGATTTATTGTTGAATATAATATTTAATAAAAACCGTACAGTTGTTCCTGGCCTTAAAATATCAGTGTATTTGGTAGATGGTTGATTTGTTAATGAATTCTCTGTCCTGCCGATGAACGCGTGAGTCAGATTTAAATGCGTCTGGCAGCCAGCGCACAAATACATTTATAGACAATGACGAAGACCTGACTCATCATAATGTTCCTGCTTCGCTACAAAAGCATGTTCACACTATTAATATCTCCTGGCCGAGGAAACCTGGTTTTATAACAAACAATCAGACTCCTGAACAATCGGAGTAAATGTTTGTCAAAGAAGGTTTCAGTCATTGTTGTTAGTTTTTATCACACTGAGGTTTCTTCAAGTCTTCATGTTGGTTTTAATTAGTGATTTGATGATATCAAAACAGGCTGACTCCTGATTGGTCGAGCTCATGGTTCAGCTCCACCCACTTCAAGGCTATTTAGGCTTAATGTTTGAACGATGGGAGAAAGTTGGGATGTGTCGTCCATCTGTAGTTACTGCAAATACGCAGGTGAAAGTCGTTTGAAGGTCGTTGGTCCTGATCCAGATTCTGAGAACTGGATCTGCGTCTCTGCACCGAGACCCGAGTCCGGACCCGCTGCCCCCTGCTGGGATCAGATGCTACTGCATGTTCATCCACCAGGGGGCAACAGGCGGTAAACAGGAGATATAATTTAAAGTACCGGGTTGGTTTGGACTTTTCTGTGAACACAAGAGACGAAGCTCCTCTGCGTCACCAACCTTCCTGGGAGATCTTCTTCCAGGGGTGAGGAGGGTACATGAAGGCGGCGTTCTGGATCTGATCGTTGATGTCTTCGTCTTCGTTGAACGGAAACGTCCCGCTGAGGCTGCAGGACACAGACACACAGACACACACATCTGATCATCGGACACATTGTAAACGCAGAGATGAACTCACAGATAGAAGGATTGAGACGTGTCACCGTGATGTCACATGACTCCACCCTGAGTGGTCAAAGGTCAAAAGTCACAGTGACCCTTCACCACTTCAATCAGCTCATCTTACAGATGATCTTAAGATCTGAGTGAATGAACTTTACAGGCCTGTTGTTTTAGAGATATTGTTTTCACAAGGCCGACATGTTCTGTTAAGTTACTGTGACCTTGGCCCTTGACCCTTGACCTTTAACCACCAAAATACCAGTGACTCGTGTTCTCAAAAATGGGTAAACGAAAAACCTATAAACAAAAGGTTAAAAAAAGAGGAGAGAGAAAGAAAGAGGAAGAGAAAGTGTACAAATAATTATTTAAAGTTGAAGTAAAGTAAAGTACGTGAAGACGACCGATCAGAACAGAATCTGAAGCAGAGACGGGTTCCGTTCCCTCGTACCTGACGTAGATGATGACTCCGACCGACCACATGTCCAGCGAGCGGTTGTAGCCTTTGTTCCTCAGCACCTCGGGGGCGAGGTACGCCGGCGTGCCGACCACCGAGCGCCGGAAGGACTTCTCCCCGATGATCCGAGCGAAGCCAAAGTCACAAAGTTTCACCTGAAGAAGAAACACTCTGAACATCTGCTGACGACTTTCACACCGACTCACCTCATGTATCTGACTTCTATTGTTGCACTGATCAGATGTTAGTGGACAGTAATATGATAATAACGACTATGATAATATCTCAAACTTAAAGAATAATCTACTCTTGAGTCCGACACACACACACACACACAGACACACACACACACACACACACACACACACAGACACACACACACACACACACACACACACACACACACACACACACACACACACACAGACACACACACACACACACACACACACACACACACACACACACACACACACACACACACACACACACACACACACTTACACACACAGACACACACACACACACACCTGTGGGAAGGAGTCAGCAGACGCCAGCAGGACGTTCTCAGGCTTCAGGTCACAGTGGACGATGTTCTTGATGTGGAGGTGACGCAGAGCCACGAGGATCTGGTGACGACACACAAACACACACAGACACACACATACTGAACAAAGCAATACAAACACACTAGACGCGTTTTAATTATTTTCGGCGATTCATTCACACATTATGAGCATTTTTCTAATCTATATCCAGTCAATATTCCATTTTGATTTGAAGTGAAAGCAGCAGATCATCTTCGCTTGATGTCGATTTCATCTTTGTCTAACGAGCGAAGTTTTTAATCTTTTAATTTATTATTTGTTATTTTTTGTCGTTTATTGGCGTCAGCGTTGATGTGCAAAGACTTCGACTCAACGTTAGTTTAATCAAAGACATGTCCAGAAGGTGGCGCTGAAGGAAAGGTCACAGTGTGGACAGCGCCCCCTATAGTCCTGCAGCGAGTGGAAATATCAAACAATCATGGTTTAATCTGAATATGAATCTCTCCAGGACACGTCCCAGGTGTTGTTGTGTGTTGTGTGTCTGTTCACCTGCGTGACCAGGAACCTGGCGACCCTCTCCGGCAGCCGTCCCTTCTCACTGGACAGGATCATCTCCAGCATGTCTCCGTGGAGCTTCTCCATGACCACGAACACCCGCTCCGGCGTCTCGAACATGCAGTCCAGGTTGACCACGCCCGGGTGGTGCAGGCTCTGGAGGACGAGATCAACCTGCTCAGCTGCTGGGGGACACGGAGTTTGAATCCCAGCCCGTGCCGAAGTGTCCTTGGGCAAAATGCTAAACCCCAAAAAACTAATTTTTCACTGCTTTGTCCCATTGTCACTACTATGAAACCGCTGTGACGCCCCCTGGTGGTTCGTGAGCTGCAGCTCTGAAGCCTCAGTTTCACATCGTGTCCAGCGCCATCTTGGATTTGTGAAAACAGAAGTAACCATATTTTGAGGAGCAGGGGGTGGAGCCTGACTGAGAGCTCCAGGACACGCCCACCTACATCAGCCACCTACACCCATTGGACGGTGCTAGCTGTCAATCACCCCCCAACACATCTGGTGCTTTATGGTCTATTTGACTCTAATTGATCTTAATTCACCAAATGAACATCAGCTGTTTGAAGAAGACTTGAAACTAGAGCAGACATGGGCAAAGTATGGCCCGCGGACCGTATACTGCCCGTTGGGGTTTTTAATCCGGCCCACCGAACTTGTCAAAATAATTAAAAAATTCTTAGTAAAAAAATTGATTTTTTTTTTTTTTTTTTGAAACTAACAATTTAGTAGCACTTAAATGGCATGTACTTATAGCACTTTGTAGTTTTGCCTTAATTTTTGACGAAATCGTAGTTTCTTGATTCCCCTCGGGGTTGAATGCACTTATTGTAAGTCGCTTTGGATAAAAGCGTCAGCTAAATTAAATTTGCCGGGAGTGTGGTGTATCGGGCTCGAAAGGTCACATGATCTCCCTTCACTTGTTCCCTTTGCCCTGTGAGCCCTTCTGTAAAATGAGAGGATCAAGGAAACGAAGAGTGGACAATGAGTGCAGAGTGTTTAACACGGAGTCGACAACAAAATACTTTTTCACTGAAGTCCAATCGAAGGCTGTTTGCCTGATATGCCGAGAAACTGTCACAGTTTTCATGGAGTACAACATCAGCCGTCACTTTACTACGAAGCATGCTAACTACGCTAGCAAGCAGTCAACGCAAGAACGGGTGGGTGCAGCTCAGAGGTTGGCGACTAATTTACAGACTCAGCAACATTTCTTTTCACAGACAACCTGCGATTAAAGAGTCATCTACCAAGACATGTTTTTTGGGGAGCATTCGAAATAGCAAAGGCTAGCAAACCTTTCTCTGAAGGCGGGTTTTTGTTAAATGTTCTTGCAGATAAGTGCTTTGCTACTTGGTAAAGGCCAAATCCTTTCATGTAATGATTTTTCCATGTCATTTATATTAGTTCACAAAAACACTCCATCCATCTGTTCCTGGCCCCGCCCCTCTGTCAAAGCTTAGAACCCATTGTGGCCCGCGAGTCAAAATGTTTGCCCACCCCTGCTCTAGAGACTGAGACAGAAACTCCTGAATGTTACTGACGTTATAAAGTGAGAAGTCACTTTCTATAGAAACTACCAGAGGAGTCGCCCCCTGCTGGTCAGAGAGAGAAGTCACTTTCTATGGAAACATTAATACTCACAAGTCGTTTGTCTTGATCGAGTATTGTTACTGAAGAAAGTTGTTTCCCACTGACAGTTCAGTGAAGTGAACAGTGTTTGATGTGCAGGTGTGTGTGTGTGTGTGTTAGTGTGTGTGTGAGTGTGTGTGTGTGTGTGTGTGTGTGTAGCAGCAGCTTCTGTCATCTGAGCAGCGCTGCAATATTACATGGATATCACACCCCCACAGTGTTGCTACGGTAATGAGGTCGTTCACGACAGGAAGTTTCACTCATTGCCGCTCTGCGTGTGTGTGTCTGTGTGTGTGTGTGTGTGTGTGTGTGTACCTGCAGTATGGCCACCTCGTTGCGCAGCTGACTCTCCTGTTTTGTGGGGAAACGCAGTTTGTCGATGATCTTGATGGCCACGTCCCGGCCGGACTTCCTGTGTTTACCTGCGTTCACAGGTTTGTTTTTATTTTCAAGACAAACTCGACTGAACAGAATTTTCCTGAGACTCTAAAACACAGCTTCATACTTTCTTCTCTTATTTTAATGAGCATTTTGAATTTATGCAAAGAAAGAAAAAAATATGTCATTAATCTAAAAGTGGCCCTGATATGATTTACATGTCTGAGTGAGTTTACTTTAGAGAATAATAAAAGCAGAAGCTGTTTGATGACGTGTCTCTCTTCACCTCCGTAGACGATTCCAAACTGTCCCGAGCCGAGAACCTCGTCCGGGAAGATCTGATACACGGAGTTGATGTCCTGAAAAACACAGCAGCTCCTCTGAGAAGAAGTTCACAACCAGCGCTCTGTGGTTCCAGTGCAGAGGAAACTCAAGGCTGAAATTCACAGAGACAGTTTCAGACGTGCACTAAAGTTTGAATGTTACTGAGATGTTCTGGATGATTTCTGGAACCCGGACAATCTCCTGTTCCTCACATGAGAAACACTAACTCGTGTGAGCTTCTGTCTGCAAACAGCTGAACCTCAGACCCTGGGCTGAAGGTCTGAGTGGAGAACAGTCAAGTTGTTTCACAGAGTTTCTAAAGGTCTTAAAACAAGGATTGTTAAGTTTCCTCACAGACAAAGACCTCAGAAGGTGGATATTATTTTAAACATGGTGAAAAATGTACTAAGCAGACAACTGAAATATCCTCTGTTGCCTGCAGGCATGGATCTGAAGGTTCTCCCGATGTGAGTTGTCGGGGGACTTCACACTCGTAGGATCTAAACTGGGACGTACGCAGGAGCTTCAGCCGGTTTTAATGAAACCTGCAGAAAACACTGTCACTACTGCTGCTGCAGAAGAACTGAACTATGAATATCCATCTGTTCACTGGCTCCGTGTCCTGTTAGTTTAATAATACAAGCATCAGAGCTGTGTTATATCTGTAGCTGAGGTATTTCATTATCATTTCAAACCTGCAGGAATCTAATGAAACGAGGAAACGATGTGTTTGGCCTGTTGGTGGCGTCACATCCTCCTCGTGCATCTGTCAGTGTTTTACCAAACACTTTTCACATCTTGGTGGTTTTAAACTATATATTTTAGGCAGATTAAGGATTTTAGTCGTCGGTTTAAGGATTCGTAGACTAGTGATGATGTTTTTACATTTCGTTCCGCAGTTAAAAAACCACGTTGAGAAGAGCAGAGGAGAGAAGAACTTAGAAACGGAGCCGCTGAAGCAGAGGAGGCTGAAGCTGAAGCAGAGGAAGCTGAAGCTGAAGCCGAAGCTGAGACAGGCTGACGGAGAGTTGGTCCAACAAAAAGCAAAGTGCATCAGTTCCTCAGCCGGGTGAGGAGCTGGGAGAGCAGGTTTCTGTGGAGCAGAGTCGGCTCCGCCTCCTGAGTGTGACTGCGTGGCCTCACTGATCTGCCACAGCTTTGACACCAGAAGTGCAAAATATTTTCTTCTTCACTTGTCTGCAATCACATCTCCCTCTTCTCCCCCGTTAGCTGACAGCCTAATATCACACCTCAGGCAAAGAGGACAGAAATACAATATTATAAACCTCCCCCCCTCCTTCCCCCTCTCCACGATCTCGCTGCCTAATTACCATCCGTCACTATGGAAACCATTTGGCTGAGTGAGTAATCACAGTAATCTCCATCCGAGGTGCTTGAAGACGTGCTCACCTTGGAGACGGCGAGGTGCACGTCTGCATGGAAATGGCACTCGGCGTTCTCTGCAGTTTATTTGCATGAGTGGAATTTGCCGACATTTGAGCGGCGTGTGAATCTCTGAGATGTAAACGCACAGAGAGATGGAAACGTCCCGATCTGCTGCCAGAGGATCTGTGACAGAAGGTTCCTCAGATGAATGAGACGAGGAAGAAGATTAGACGAGAGATCTGAGAGAAACAGAGAAGCTTCTTCACTTCAGTTTCATAGGTTATATCAGGTCTCATCTCAGGTGGAGTACTCCACAGCAGTACAGTACTACAGTACTCCACAGTACTACAGTGCTACACAGTACTAGAGTACTCCACAGTACTAGATTACTCCACAGTTTCCCACAGTACTCCACAGTACTCCACAGTACTCCACAGTACTAGAGTACTCCACAGTTTTCCACAGTACTCCACAGTACTCCACAGTACTCCACAGTACTAGAGTACTCCACACATTTCCACAGTACTCCACAGTACTAGAGTACTCCACAGTTTTCCACAGTACTCCACAGTACTCCACAGTACTCCACAGTACTAGAGTACTCCACAGTTTTCCACAGTACTCCACATTACTCCACAGTACTCCACAGTACTAGAGTACTCCACACATTTCCACAGTACTCCACAGTACTAGAGTACTCCACAGTACTACAGTACTCCACAGTATTCCACAGTATTTGAGTACGCCACAGTTTTCCACAGTACTCCACAGCAGTACAGACTCCACACTAGTTTAAATGCACCAAATAAACATCCTCTAGGTTCAAACACTATATCTTTGGAGATGAAGACTGCAGCTGCTTCTTCTTGTCTCTTTTGTCTCTACTTCCTGTCCAAACTATCCAACAAACATGGTTCAGTTTGATCTGGAACCAGACCTACGGACCAAATGTAGTCCGGTCTGGACCGTGGTCTGAGGCAGCCGCACCAGAACCAGAGGAAGACTGTAAACCCTTCAACATGCTGGTCTGATCCCAGTCAGTCCTCGGGCCCAAGTGTCCTCGGGTTCGACCCTGAACCCGTCATTGCCTATGATGTGCGATAGAAAACCTGCTGTTGCTGTTTCACCTGTTGTCGTCATAGCAACGTATTTGATTGTAGAACTCGCCGTTACCATGGAAATGTTTACTACAACCTCAGGTTCAGCATAAAGCGACCATGATTTCTCTTTTGAAAGGATCATCACAGTGATTAATAGGATGCGTAGCTCCACCACTCTTTAAATATTCATCTTTACAGTCTCGTATGTTTGCCTCCTTTGTGTTTCCAGTCTTTTATCTTTGTTCTGAATCAAATGTTTAATGGTCACGATTCATCTGTAGCTGGTTCCAGGATTAAAACTCATTTTATTAGGATTTTCTCAGATATCAACAGAGAAAAGAACGGAGTTAAACATTTACTTCCTGAACCAGAGCTGTTAGAAAAGTGAGTTTTCACTGTTACACTCACAAACTCACAGTTTACCTGAAAGACTGTGAGACGATCGGCAGAGCTTCTCTCTAAATGATCCACTCTGTGAGTGTGTGTGTGTGTGTGTGTGTGAGTGTGAGTGTGTGTGTGTGAGTGTGAGTGTGTTTGTGTGTGTGTGTGTGTGTGTGAGTGTGTGTGTGTGTGTGTGTGTGTGTGTGTGTGTAAGTGTGTGTGTTTTCTCACCACGTTCTCCTGGATCTGACAGTTAGACACTGAAATGCTGATGGAAACTTCCTCTGTTGATGAGACACAAACGTGCTCACAGTTACTAATCAACACACACAAGCTCCTATAAGCAAATCAATTAAACTTCACCTTTTCTTCATCTGCTAAACTTCATCTCTGCATTTACTCCACTGAATTTACTCTGTGTATTTATACTGCGACCACAGCGAAGTGTTAGTCATGTTCACTTTGACGTCAGTGCAGCTCTGAAAAGCCTCCGATGGGTCAGTGTGGGCGTCGGCACCCTGAGAGTCTGCAGGATGAACATATTAATACCTGAGCTGGAGGATGATGATATAATGACATTTGTTCAGTTTCCTTCCAAACAGATTCTCTATCACACCCTCGGCTGCACAGACTGTGAAGTGTGTCCAGGTTCATGTTAGAGCACAGAACACTTCCTCTTCTCTCATTTGTTTCTGCTTTACATTAAAAGCTGGAAATCTCATGTTATTGCCAAATGTTTGACAACATATACATATTGATCTATAATGTCTCAAATTAAGTTCTGGCAGTTTGAACGAAGTTTGGCTGCACAACATGAGTTTGTACAGAGACTGAAAATACGTATTTTTAACCTCTGTCATAAACATAAACACAGATTTTGGGTTGTGTGAAACTGAAGTTCGCCGTCTGGCACAAAAGCTGAGGAATGTGTCGTGAGGTCCAAACGGAGAAGAACACAGAACCGTTGGATACTGTTTTATGAAAAGATGGTTCCAAAAAAACAGAAGCAAAATACAGATGCAGTTTTTAAGTATCATCAGGAACAATAACCAGAGTCTAAATAAAGTTGGGTGTCATCTGCATAGAAAATAACTTTATCCAGAACAGAGCCTTGTGGAACTCTTTACTGAAGATTCATTCTTACTGTAATGAAAGGTTTTGACTCGAGACAAAGTTACCACATAACAGAAACTACTTCCCTCTGTATCCTAATTTGTCCGAACTATTCAAAAAGCAAGATCGACAAAACACGTAAAGCAGTTTACCTAAGATTCAATGTGGCGCAGAATTTACTTAATTTAATACGAACTCTTCACTTTTATGGTCAACATTGTTCATGAGTTGAACAAAGATAGAACTTATTTTAAACTCAACATACAATGCCTGTTTAATATAAGTACTTTGAAAGATTCAGAGTTCAGGGTTTTGTGCGTCGGTGACTCACTGTGTCCGCTGTGGTGAGAACCATGAGACACGCCTGTGGAGACCGCCGGCATCAGAGCGTGCTGAATGGCCGTCTCCCACTTCCGAGCCACATCCTGTCCCACGCCGCTGACCTGAGAGCATCCGACAGTGAACACAGCAAAGAGCTGGAGGAGGAACACTCATATCCATGTACATGTACACGTATGTATACGCACATCTCACTGGGTTAACATGAGAGGAAGTCCTCTGTGTTGTCATGGTGACAGATCAGTTGTAATCATGAGGCCTAAGAGTGGAACATGATAACATTGGGGTCGGACACGGGGGACGTCCATCAGTGATGACGACACAACTGGATCATGAACACAGACGGTGAATAAACACAGCGTCACATGACATCTCACCAGAACGCTGCTGCCGCTAACGCTCGACTCCGCCCTCAGCAGGTTCTCGCCCACGAAGTAAACCAGCGACGCCGTGGTGATCTCGAAGCAGTGAGGGTTGGAGCCATCAGGGAGCAGAGAGACGGTCCGGGCCGGTTCCAGAGACAAGATCTCTGACAGAGGGATCTCCTGCAGACAGAGGAGGAGGAGGAGGAGGAGGAGCAGGAGGAGGAGGAGGAGGAGGAGGAGGAGGAGATGAAGATGATCAGGAGATGGAGCCGTGGTAACGAGGTCCTGCTGATACATACACTCGGCCAATCAGGAGTCAGTCTCAGCTGTCAATTAACTAATTCAAACCAATCTGATCAGAAACATTTGAACAAACGTCAGTTGGATAAAAACTTCACAGAATCCAACTTTGACAAACATTTATTTGACATCTATTATGATTTATTAGTTTGATTTAGATTTTTTATTCCATGTCTCCTCTTCTAACATGGAGGGTTAGGATGACGATATGTTTTGACCCTTGGAGCCACCGTACCTCTGACTCTGGAGAAGCTTTGAGAGAAATGTGTTCACAGTAAATCAGTCAAAGTTTAAACATGAAAAGTGAATCGAGTTCCTAGAGGAGCAATAACAACAGGAGGGGGGGGGGCGACGTCTGCGATGTTCTCACCTTAAAGTATTTACTCCCGGTGTCGTTCTGAAACAACGTGATGCATTTACTGTCCAACCGCCAGTAATGTCTTTTCCTCTGAAACACAGAGAAGAAGAGATGATCGTGAAAAGAGGAGGTGAAGAGAGACGGACAGAAGAAGAGAGGAGGAAAGAGGAGGTGGAGAGACAGAGGAGAGGAGTGAGTAAATAAGAAGTAAACAGTGAGTAATTAAATGTTGTTTTTTTTATTATTACTATTGTTTTTCTTATGTGTGGTGTATTTATTGTGTTTTTATGTTTCTATGTTCATTGTTTGCACCAATAACCAGAGCAAACTCCAGGTAGGTGTAAACCTACTTGGCAATAAATACTTTCTGGTTCTGGTTCTGGTGAGGGGAAAACAGACCTATTCCACATTTTTACTTTAAATTACCCACAATGCACTGCACCACTTTACTGTGGCACAAAAGGATGACGAGTGCTTTTCTCTCGTTTGGTCTGAGGAACCTTCACACGTGATATTTAGATTCAGACTAAACTGTGAAATCTGAAGATCTGAAACAAACCAAGTGTTTAAGAGTAGAGCAGGTCAGACAGAAGGTGATTGACAGGTGATTGACAGGTGATGACAGGTGATGACAGGTGATTGACAGGTGATTGACAGGTGATTGACAGACGAGTACCATAGTGTCTTTGCTGGTGCAGTGGACCATCCAACCCTCCTTCATCACGTTGCTGGTCTTCCTCTTTGTGTGTTTGACGGACTGAACAACTCGCATCAGAGGGATGTTGTTACTGGTGGACGGGCTGGAGGGGGCGGGACAAAGCACCACTTCAGATCTGTGTGTGTGTGTGTGTGTGCGTGTGTGTGTGTGTGTGTGAGTGTGTCTTTGTACCTGATGGCCCGGTTGGACTCGTCCAGGTCGGGGTCATGAAGGTCGCAGAGGTCACTTGGCCCCGTGTCCAGCAGCAGACCCCCCTCCGATGTCAGTGCTTCATCCATGTCGTCTAACAGGCCGCCGCCCCTGTCGATGTCGTGGTCGTCCAGGCAACCCTCCGCCATGATGACGTCTGACTCCGCCCCCGGGCTAAGGAGGTCTAGGGGGCAAAAACAAGAATCCGCGTGTGTTGACCAGGAGAGTGAGGACGACCACACGTCAGGTTGACGATAGCGTTGGATTCATTTGATCGATTGCGATCAACGAGGATCCTTGTTTCTAGAGTTAAAGCTCAAACGAGTGAGTTGAAACTTGCCTCCGTTCTTAGCGACTTCTCCGAGGCAGTTGTTCGGCACTTTGGGAGCACATCGTTTGTGACAGTTGAATTTACAATCTGAGGGAAAAGGAGAAGAGACATTAGTTCAGTGAGCAGGAAACAGCTCAGTGTTTGTATTTGAACAGGAAAGGTCCCTTGCTGACCTCACTCTGTTCACAAGGAGCTAGGTATGAAGCTCAGCGCAAGTTCAGTGAGGAAGACTTAACCTGCAAAGTGATCAGCTGATTGTGGGTGTTTCTAAATGTCCAATCAGGTCTGGTGGGGGCTCTTCAGCCAATCATTCAGCACCTGTCAAACTTTAAAAATCCCTTCTCTTCTCTTCCGCAGTCAGGCGT
This sequence comes from Limanda limanda, assembly GCF_963576545.1. Classification (NCBI taxonomy): domain Eukaryota; kingdom Metazoa; phylum Chordata; class Actinopteri; order Pleuronectiformes; family Pleuronectidae; genus Limanda; species Limanda limanda. The sequence continues at coordinate 27,678,567 of NC_083647.1, read as the reverse complement.
CCTTCAGTGACGCGCATAGCCCCTCCTCCAGCCCAATCTCCTCCAGTCCCCAGTAGGATATTCATCGACCTCAACTGACTACATGCCTAATCTCACATCACGCTGGCAGAGATCATGGACCTTGATGACGGATCCCAAGACTGTCAGCGGATCGTGATTACGCCGGCACCCGATCACGGTGGGAGCTGATCGCGGACTAAAAAGGCAACAACCTGCCTGACATGTACCTGTTACTCGTGGCATCCATTGCACTTCTGTCCATCCTGGAAGAGGGATCCCTCGCATGCGGCTCTTCCTGAGGTTTCTACGTTTTTCCTTTAAGAAGGTTTTGTAGTTTTTCTTTACTCTTGTTGAGGGTTAAGGGCAGAGGATGTCACAATTGGCGAAGTGCAATAGGACAATTCTCACGAATATGGGCCATCCAAAACTATCGTTTGACTGATGAACCACCACCAGTGTCTAGACCCCGGGGGGGTATTCCTGTTTGATGTTCTGCTCCACCTCCTTCTAATCCTGATGACATCTCACAGGGGTCTAAATGCCACAGACTGTAAACATTCATATCTTGTGTGTTTACAAAATAAATATTGTAAATTGTTCTTCTGTCGTCTGGCCCACGGACTGTAAATGAAGATGGTTACAGTGGAGTTGAAGCTCGACTCAGAGTTGGACGTCAAACCACCGTTGGTCCAGAAGCTCTAGAGGCTAGTGTAGCGTAGACGGGACATGTTGGAGAGGTCGCTCACCTTTGCACTGCTGTCCCTGTCTGAAGAGGCCTTTCAGCAGCTTCTTGCAGTGCTGGCAGACGGTGGGGCGGGTGTACGAGTGGATGAGGAAGGTGTGAGGAACTTTGACCTTCGACAGAAAGATCTTGTCCAGTTCGATGGGGCGGCCGATGTACGACTGGGAGCTGGATCGACGCTCTCTGCTGGGGAAGTACTCCAACTGGTTCTTCTGCTGCGATGAAGGAGGAACAGAAACACCAGTGGAGGAGCGACATCGTCATCATCGTCATTAGACTCATTATCAGTCGACTTGCGTTACGACGAATGTTTAAAACAGAGTGAAGCTCAGTTTCCTGTGAAGCTTCAACTTAAAACAGGTCAAACGAATCGGATCAGATCGTTGTTTACAAACTCAAACTACCGACACCAACAGGGAATACGTTTCTTTCTCTTTATCACTTCACTTTTGAGTTTGAGTTCTGGATTCTCAGGACTTTAAACAAACCTCTGATATATTCACAATTATTAAACAATAATGGAATGAAACTATCAAAACAACACAGTGAAGGAAATAAAATGATATTTACAGTTTACACACCGCAGGTCCGATATAAGTCTGATAGATTGGAAGCAATCAACATTGGAACTGATCGTGAAACTGGTCTCAACCAGCGGGTCAAGCGCTTTAAATTACTGCAAGATTATCATAATAATCATGTTATAATATGATGATATTATGGAGAACATGGTGCTACTTACCTCCATGCTGGGACTGACAGGAGACTGGACGAGGAGCGAGAGGAGAGACAGAGAGAAAGTTAAAGTTGGCTTCAAACTTTGTCTTTGACCAAAACAATCGAAGTGACGCAAAATATTTAACAGTTTTCTCACCGAGTCAAATGTGTCAGTGATGTAAGAGCCTCACAGCCAATGAGATGCTGACTCAAGCCTGTGTCCAATCACAGCTTAGCAACCACACCTGTGTGCTGTCAGTGTTTGGACGTTTCCCACGAACGTGAAACCGATCAGTGTTTAGATCGGGGACTAATAAAGTTGTTTTGAATTGTTATTTGAGAACATTTTTGTCTGTTTATTTTTACTGTTACTTGAGTAAAATGTGCTTATATAAAGTCATACGACTATTAGCCAAGTTAGCATTAGCTGAAGTTAGTGAAGTGGCGTGACGTAAACGTGTCAGTTGCAGACATTTCAGAAGCTAAGGGGGCGGGGCTTAGCTGATGGAGGGTGTGTCCTGTGAGACGGAGCTGCAGCGCACTGACCAGTAAAGCCTCGTCGGTGTAGTGAGGAGGGGAGGGCTCCGCAGAGAGGGGCCGGCCCATGTTGATCAGCCCCCCCGTCAGGGAGATGTTGGACGGCCGCCGCCGCCGCACGCCGCTGCAGTTATTCGGGATCTTAAAGGCACAGCGCTTGTGATAGTTCAGACCACAGCCTGGACAGAAGGAGACGAGAAGACAAGATGCAACAATTCATGCGTTTGAGTCTCTTCAACACCAAAGTGCATCGGCCTGTAAGACCACGCCCACCTTCACACTTGAGTCCCTGGCGTACGAGTCCCCACAGCATCTCTCCACAGTGGTCGCAGAAGGCCGGCGCTCGGTACGAGTGGACGAACAGACAGTGGGGACGGATCTGGAAATCCTCCACCGTGGCTGAAGCTGCAGAGCGATTTCAAAAAGACGTTTGGTTACAGGAGAATTCTCCAAACACACGAGAGCTGCTTTCAGACCTGAGCTGCTGGGTCTCAACTTCCTGAGAGGACGATCGGAGTTCAGCAGCAAACAACAAATGTTTGGTTTATTTTTATTTCAAAGAGCTCTGTTTTGTTTGTTTAAAAAAATTTACCGCGTTAAAAGATAAAAACATGAGGCAGGTGAAGAGTAAAAGCTGTGGGTGAAGTTTAACAGCACTAAAACAATTCAATCCCCCTGGGCAGAAACTTTTTTCCTACGTGTAGTTTGAAGTTCATACATGTTCCTCACATGTTCCTCACATTTTCTGCAGGTTCTGTCTGTGAGAACACATGTGTGAGTCAGTGTCTCTGGACATGTTCTGGAACTTCTCCTGCAGCCTCCTGGTAACATGTGTGTAACATGTCAGAGTTCATGTGAGGAACCAGCAGGACAATGTGAGGAACCAGCAGGACAATGTGTGGAAGCTTCCCAGTGAGCGAGTGGACGTGTGGACGAGGTTTCTAACACGTGACGTGAAAACTGAAGAACACAAAGATCTCAGGATGAAGAAGAGGAGCCGGACACGTAGAAGACGAAGACGTCCACTTGGAAACACGAGGAGATTCCAGATCTTCTCGTGATGAGGCCGACGTTTCTGATAAGTTTTGGTAATGAGTATAAAAAGTGATTTCAAACAGACGTGGTTTTATAAGCATCTCGCTGACGAGCAGCTGCTGGTGTTTAGGGGCGGGGGGGTGGGGGGGTCTGCTGGGCTGGCGGCCATCATGACCATCAGAGCCCAAACATCCAGCAGCTGTTTTCACAAAAACCCAGCTGGACTCCCAGCGGCAGCAAGACGTCCTGCTGAGAAACTCACAACACGAGGAAGGAGTCGACCGGGAAGAGTTCCCTTTCTCAGACCTTTGAACCTGTTTCCTCTTTCTCCAGGTTTAAGGTCAGAGGTCAGAGGCGGGTTAAGGTTAGGGTTAGGTTTAGTTGTGGTCCTGGTCCTGGTTAAGGTCAGAGGCAGGTTAGGGTTAGGGTTAGTCGTGGTCCTGGTTAAGGTCAGAGGTGGAAACAGCGGATCTTTGCAGAATCAGTTAAACTAGAGACGACACCTCAAAGATACGTTCAGTGTCGGTTCAGAACGATAAAGACCCCCGGAGCTGGAGAGAGAGAGGGATGAGAGGAGGGAGCAGCGTAGGGAGAGAGGGATGAGAGGAGGGAGCAGCGGAGGGAGAGAAGGATGAATGGGTTGTTCTGGGTGTTTTGTAAATGTTGTGGAGGAACGAGAGGCTCTCAGCAGGAGCAGATGCAGCCGAGTGTTTGGTTGGTTGGCCGGCCGGCTTGGCAAAGCATGATGGGTAGTTGGGGAAACAGTTTAGCTCCATTCCTCTTGTTTTCCTGCCTCTCTCTCTCTCTCTCTCTCTTTCTCTCTCTCTCTCTCTCTCTCTCTCTCTCTCTCTCTCTCTCTCTCTCTCCTCTCTCTCTGTGCTGTGGTCCTCCAGCAGAATGCAGCTCTGATTAGACATTCTGCTGCAGGAAATTACCAACATTTATTCAAATTATTGTTTATGCCTTTTGTTTGGAGGAGCAACGTGCGTTTGAAAGTGTGAACGAGCTCCCGGACTGTTATTATATGCTTCAGAAAATAACATGACTGTGTGTGTGTGTGTGTGTGTGTGTGTGTGTGTGTGTGTGTGTGTGTGTGTGTGTGTGTGTGTGTGTAGGTAGACCCTGTCTGAATATAAACGCCTGTGTGTGTGTGTGTGTGTTCTGTTGGAATTAGTAGCGTTGAGGAGCCCGAGCCGTTAACCCACAAACAGAAAACAAACACTGTGGGCAAGGGGGGGGTGGGGGGGGGGGTTGTGTTGTTCTAAACTACAGTCATCAAGTTTTCAAGCTCAATAAATATGATTAACAACAGATCCACTGTATTTCCTCTGTTTAACAGTGAGGAATATTGACATATGATGATTGACAGCTGTGACAAATCAAAGATCAGTTTTTCCTCATCTTAGTATTTTTGTCCCACTCGTTCTTCACACTCTTTTTCCCTCCTTCCTCCTCAACCTTTCCTCTCCTCTTCATCCTCCATCAGGAAGCTTGTGTTGAAAACACGTTTGTTAACGTCTCTGTCGATCTCAGTGACAGTTGAAGTGTGAAGGAAACAAACAGGAAATGAACCTTTGTGTTGTGTTGTAACAGGAAGCAGCCGTCAAGAGAACTGTTCAAATAAAACATCCTGAAAAATGGGACGGGAGCGAGTTCACTAACCATTTAATTTTATAATAAACTTTTTCCTCTTTTCCTCTTTATTCTTTAGCAAATCTACGCTTTAAGTTTTGATGTTATTATTATAGAAAAAAAATTAGAAAACAGTGAGGAAAAGCAACACTATTAATTAACACACACACACACACACACACACACACATACACACACACACACACACACACACTGGTTGTTGGCGAGGAGAGGAAATTGGAAGCAGCAGCTTTCAGGGCGTTAGCGTTAGCGTAGCGTGAACATCTGAGTCCTGAGCTGGACGAGAGCCAGAGAGACGAGTCGGCATCGAACCAGCGTCACACATCTGGAGACCGTCGTCCGTCTGCTGCGACAACCAACCACGAGTCTTTGTTTTACCCAGAATCCATCTGTGACGCCAGTTGTCTGATGGTTTGTGGGCGAGAGAAGCAGGTGGAGAGAGAGGAGGAGTCGAAGCTACCACAAAACGACCAAGTGCCTCCACACAGAGAGATTTCAGACGACTAGCCCCTCCCACCTGTGATGTCACCGCTCACCTGACAGCACGGCCTCCACCAGGTCTCCCTCCTGGATCTGAGCGGCCGAGCGCAGCAGCTGCAGCACGTTCTCCGACGCCGGGTCATGGCGGAACAGCAGGATCTTCTCGTACATCCCATAGAAGCCGCACTCTGGTAACTGGCGTGGAGAGAGAGAGAGCAGAGCGCCGTGAATACCGACAGGTCGACCCGACACCGAAAACCATCCACAGGAAGTGAAGACGAGCGGCGTGCGTCTGCACTTCCTGTTGAACAAGAATAATGTTAAAATATCCAAACGCTGCCATCGTCTGGCGTCACGTGCAGCAGAGGAGGCGGAGACTCGTCGGCCATCTTTATTTACAGTCCATGATTCAGACAGTTACAGTGTGATGTCACAGAAACCCGACGCTTCTCTGTGGGAGGGATTTAGTTTTAGTTTAAACTCTGTTTGATCACATGATACAAATCTGAATGTGCTGCTTGTGTTCGTCCAGCTGGTGTCAGAGGAAGAGGAGAGGAAGAGGAAGAGGAAGAGGAAGAGGAAGAGGAAGAGGAAGAGGAAGAGGAAGAGGAAGAGGAGAGGAGAGGAAGAGGAAGAGAAGAAGAGGAAGAGGAAGAGGAAGAGGAAGAGGAAGAGGGAAAGGAAGAGGAAGAGGAATAGGAAGAGAGGAAGAGGAAGAGGAAGAGGAAGAGGAAGAGGAAGAGGAAGAGGAAGAGGAAGAGGAAGAGGAAGAGGAAGAGGAGAGGGAGAGGGAGAGGGAGAGGAAGAGGAAGAGGAAGAGGAAGAGGAAGTGGAAGAGGAAGAGGAGAGGAAGAGGAAGAGGAAGAGGAAGAGGAAGAGGAAGAGGAAGAGAGGAAGAGGAAGAGGAAGAGGAAGAGGAAGAGGAAGAGGAAGAGGGAGAGGAAGAGGAAGAGGAAGAGGAAGAGGAAGAGGAAGAGGAGAGGGAGAGGGAGAGGGAGAGGGAGAGGGAGAGGGAGAGGGAGAGGAAGAGGAAGAGGAAGATGAAGAGGAGAGGGAGAGGGAGAGGGAGAGGGAGAGGGAGAGGAAGAGGAAGAGGAAGAGGAAGAGGAAGAGGGAGAGGGAGAGGGAGAGGGAGTGGAAGGGAAGAGGGAGAGGAAGAGGAGAGGAGAGGAGAGGAGAGGAGAGGAGAGGAGAGGAGAGGAGAGGAGAGGAGAGGAGAGGAGAGGAGAGGAGAGGAGAGGAGAGGAGAGGAGAGGAGAGGAAGAGGAAGAGGGAGAGGGAGAGGGAGAGGGAGAGGGAGAGGGAGAGGAGAGGAGAGGAGAGGAGAGGAGAGGAGAGGAGAGGAGAGGAAGAGGAAGAGGAAGAGGAAGAGGAAGAGGAAGAGGAAGAGGGAGAGGGAGAGGGAGTGGAAGGGAAGAGGTAGAGGAAGAGGAAGAGGAGGAGGAGAGGAAGAGGAAGAGGAAGAGGAGAGGGAGAGGGAGAGGGAGAGGGAGAGGGAGAGGGAGAGGGAGAGGGAGAGGGAGAGGGAGAGGGAGAGGGAGAGGGAGAGGGGAGGGAGAGGGAGTGGAAGGGAAGAGGGAGAGGAAGAGGAAGAGGAAGAGGAGGAGGAGAGGAAGGGAAGAAGAGGAGAGGAAGAGGAGACAAGGAGACAGACAACAAAAAGTAGGAGAACATGATGAAGAAGACACTCACACTCATTAGACCTTCACCTCTCTCTCTCTCTCTCTCGCTCTCTCTCTCTCTCTCTCTCTCTCTCTTTCAGCTGTCCACACGTCACACACACATGTTCTTCGATACGCATGTGTGTGTTTTTGTGTGTGTGCGTGTGGCGTCACCATAGTAGCGCATCGTTCTTGTTGTCATGGCAGCGAGAACTCAAGGCTGACTCCTCTCCTCCTCCTCCTCCTCCTCCTCCTCCTCCTCCTCCTCCTCCTCCTCCTCCTCCTCCTCTATTCTTTACTTGAGCTCGGTCATCGCCCCGCAGGGCATCATGGGTATTGCAGGACCAGGTCCGATGTGTTGTTGCTCCTGAATATCAAGTGACTCTTAAAACGGAGGAATCGAGCTGATGATAATAGTAAGAAAATAAAATAAAACAATAAATCTCAGTCCTGTGACCTTCCTGTTTTTTGTTTTTCTTTTCTGAGATTCGTCATCTGCCTCTTCCTGTGAACTTTCTGCTCAATCTGTTTGTGTTTCCTGTTTTATTTTGAAATGTTGGTTCTACTTCCTGTCAGTTTCCTGTCTCGCCTGTTTTTACAGAAGCTGCTGCTCGCTGATCTGGTTCCTGTTGCTTTGGTCTGGATTCTTACTTTCTAACTGTTTCTGGACTCGTTTCCTGTTTGAGACGAAGAATCTCTCAACATCTGATATACTTTAATGTGATATTTATTTTTAGATATTACAATTATTCATAAATTTCAATAAATTTCAATAACTTGCGACGTCCCTACCTGAATCAATGTAGACTTATCGTCTAAATGAGGAATAAAACCAAAATCTGAAAAACCAAACGCTGTTTACATCACATATGTCAAATATTAGATTATTAACGGTTTTCAGACAACAGATTATATAAAGTTCTGAATAATACTGAAACGTTTGTCTGTGATTTTCAGGCGTCGACAGAAAAACCTTCTTTTCTTAAAACTCTTTTCACAGTTTTTCGTTTGGATGAATGTGAATCTTCATCTTTTAGCTGCAGCTTGAAACATGACGATCGTCCAACAGCACTGACGTCTGTGTTTAGAGGACACCTAATGGAGAGGAGAGAGGGCCATCACCATGACAACAGGACATGCCGCATGATGCCGTTTGTAAAGGTGTGTGTGTGTGTGTGTGTGTGTGTGTGTGTGTGTGTGTGTGTGTCTGTTTAATGAGCTTCTCATAAAGTATAAACCTGACACTGAGCGAGAGACACTAACATTCAGCTGAGAAAAGAAAGAGAGAGATGTCACTTCGACAATTGGCTCTGATGAAAGGAGGGCAGGACCTGATGAATATTCACACACACAACAGATACACAACAGAAACAAACACACACACACATGCATGTATGAAATGTTGACTGTTGTTTTTGCGTCTTTGTTGATCCACTCATTCATTTATTTATGGTGATGTTGCTCATTGTGTTTGCAATTAAATGACATATGTATATATTAGAACCAGTGTTGCTGAGCAGCAGCGCCCCCTGCAGCCACATGAGGGGATTCATTCTGTTGGGTGATGAAGTGTTTTCATGTATAAACTAATTGAATCAATGTGTTGACTGTGTGGTCCCTCTGGATATTACCCATGATCCTCTGCTTCCTGACCCTGAAGAGCTGCTGCTGTAACAAATCCACCAAACTGTTCAGAATTCTTCATGTTTTAACAGTTAACATATTGAGATAAACTCTGGTTTTTAATAACTTCAGAATCTTTTTAACTGATCTCAGTTCAGCTTCACTCTTCAACTTGCTTCACTTTGACAAACTGACGACTTCCTGCCGACATCTGAGTGTTGATTCTTACAGGATGAAAGACTAGCTTGTTAGCAGCTAGCTCGTTATCTGCAAGCTCGTTATCTGCTTGGTCGTTAGCTACTAGATATTATTTCACTAGCTTGGTGAAAATTATGAATTATATATAAAAAAAGATGGAAAAAGAACTGAAATACTCATGTGATCTTGTTTTTTATGACCCACTCACAAATGATATTAAATTGAAGCCACTTGAACCCCTGGTGTCACTAACCCTCCTCCTCCAGGTTAGCAGACGGGACATGAACCAAATCAGGTCGTTCTCATCCCCCTGAGGTTTGTTTCTGATCAGTTTGGTTTGAATCAGTTCTTTGATGATATAAGATATAAGACGTCATGATTGACAGCGTAATTTTTTTCCTGGTAATTTCAACAGAGCCGACTGGAAGCGAACTTTGTTGACACCGTCACCAGGAGAGAGAGAGAGAGAAGAGAGGGAAGAATAAAGGGACATGAATGGATGGAAAATAAGTGAGGATGAAAGCGAGAGAACAATGAAAAGAGAGGACACACACACACACTGTTCTGCTCCATTCAGTGTGTGTGTGTCTGTGTGTGTGTGTGTGTGTCTCATAATGGCCTTCAGAAGGACACTTCACAGCCGCAATCATCATCAGTTGCCAGGCAACAAGAAGAAACCGCTAGCCCGCTACCGACAGAAACTCAGCACACACAGCTTTATTATTACTGTTCGAGTGACAAAGGTGTGTGTCTGTGTGCGTGTGTGTGTGAGTGGTACTCAGTGTGTGTGTGTGTGTGTGTGAGTGGTACTCAGTGTGTGTGTGGTACTCAGTGTGTGTGTGGTACTCAGTGTGTGTGTGGTACTCAGTGTGTGTGTCTGTGTGTGTGAGAGTGGTTCTCAGTGTGTGTGTCTGTGTGTGTGTGTGTGAGTGGTACTCAGTGTGTGTGTGTGTGTGTGTGTCTGTGTGTGTGAGAGTGGTTCTCAGTGTGTGTGTCTGTGTGTGTGTGTGAGTGGTACTCAGTGTGTGTGTGGTACTCAGTGTGTGTGTCTGTGTGTGTGAGAGTGGTTCTCAGTGTGTGTGTCTGTGTGTGTGAGAGTGGTTCTCAGTGTGTGTGTCTGTGTGTGTGTGTGAGTGGTACTCAGTGTGTGTGTGGTACTCAGTGTGTGTGTCTGTGTGTGTGTGAGTGGTACTCAGTGTGTGTGTCTGTGTGTGTGTGTGAGTGGTACTCAGTGTGTGTGTCTGTGTGTGTGTGTGTGTGAGTGTTACTCAGTGTGTGTGTGTGACAGTGTTGAGGTCATTTCCACTGGCTTGTGGAAAATGTTCATATAATCACATCGACTGCTGCGACAAAAATGTCATCATAAAACACACATTTCTTTATCAAAGACCAAACAGTGATGACTGACAGCTGAGACTGACTGCTGATTGGTTGAGCGTGTTTATGGGCGGGACCTCGATACCACGGCTGTGTCTCAGTTTGATGACCAGCGGCGTCACAGCGGCGTAACTCCAGCGTCCTGATGCCAGAGCGTCTCAGTCGGGTTCAGAGGACCCGGTCCACCTGGTCCACCCGGCTGATGGTGGGCCGGGGGGGCCGGGGGGGCCGGGGGGCCGGGTGGACCGAGTCCTCCTTGAGACACCGCTCTGGATCAGACTCTGACTCTAATGACGTTCACCACAAGGTGGCAGCGTTCGAATCCCAGATATCTTGGATTCGTTTCTGGAGGATTTGGGGATGTGTTATAAATACGTTTTATTTTCATTCGCTGTGGATTTTCAGACATTTTCTTATATTGTATATTTTTCTTCTTAATGTTATTGTTTTGGGTTTGAATTCTTTAGTTTAATCAAAGTCACTTGATTAAACAAACGCAGCTGACGTCACTGTTTCTGCAGCTCGGCAGGTTTGAATCAGAATCATATTTACACACAAGTAGTGAAATAACAGCTAGCAGCTAACAAAACATCTTAGAGAAAATCGTATTTAACGTGTACTTTGATTATTTTTAGCTTAGTTCATGTCCCGTCTGCTAACATGGAGTTCCATCGAATGGCCTCAGATCTGTCCGTCACACTTTGAAGAGACAGTGTGAGAAAAGTTGGGTCTAATTCTGATATCATTATTGAACATTTATTAAAATAAAGTAATAATCCGTCAAAACCTGTTTTCACACTCGCACACGCACACACACACACACACACACGCACACGCACACGCACTTTATCTTGTTAATCAGTTCATTTGTGCTATTTGAAGTGTTAAGTGTTTCATGTTGTGAGCAGAGTCACACAGGTTGGTCGTGTGAACAGGTGTCGAGGTGACCTGCTGTTCCTTCTACTCCTCGACGAGCCGCAAATAAACACTGTCATCGACAACCTGTAAACAACCTGTTTGTGTGTGTGTGTGTGTGTGTGTGTGTGTGTCTGTGTGTGTGTGTGTCTGTGTGTGTCTCAGTGTGGGGAAATAAAGTGATTTTCACCTGAAATGAGACGATTAGTGAATCTGAAAAAAGATAATGGACATGTCACACTGTGTGTGTGTGTGTGTGTGTGTGTGTGTGTGTGTGTGTGTGTGTGTGTGTGTGTGTGTGTGTGTCTGTGTAGGTCTGTGTGCGTCAACAGGAGGGGATCATTTGATTGTTGTCGTTAATCCCTTCAATCGTTAATCCTGCTCAGTTCCAGTCCCATTCTGACCCAGAGCCCTGATCCCGGGTTCTGAACCAAATCCTCTCACAGAGTCCTGAACCTGATTCACTTAACTCTGGTGGCAACCCGCTCTCTGCATGGCTCTGGCAGCCCGTAGTGTTAGCTCGCTGTTAGCTGGTAGCTCCATCAAACTCCAACAACACAACAGAGGAAAGGAGGAACACGACAAAGTCAACAAAGTGCCTGACGACACACGGGACTCACGTGAGAGCAGAGGGAGACTCCATGTTTGACCGTTAACGTTAACGTGTCCACATGGGACCACAAGGGGACATCAGTGGACAGTGGACACGTCCCTGCTCCCGGCGGCAAGGACACAATCAACCAGAGTATTTTACTGTCTTAAGGACTGAAATGATTGTGTCGGGTCTTATTTATCATGTGATTTTTATATGTTCATTTCTTAAGGGTTTTGTACTTATTCATATTTGTTTATTTAAGTTAAGTAAAATTTCAAATTCCAATTTGCTTTAATAAACAAAAGCTGTTTTATCGTTTTGTGCTTGTTTTTTGAAGTTTTGTCACTTTTGTTACCTTTAACATTTTAAAAGTCTTGATTTAGCACCGGTATCAAACCAGATCCAGTCCCGGTCCTGTCCCAATTAAATCCAGATTCCATCCAACTTCAATTTCATTCTGGTTCCAATCCCGTCATGATCTCCTTACAATTAAATTCATATCAAACTGAGTCAAATGATCTCAGTCCCGATGTCGATCCTGATCCATTTCCATTAACAATTCAATCTCATCCTGCTCCTTTCCTCTCAACTCAGTCATGATCCCAGCAGATCCTAAATCCCCACAGGAGATGTTGAAAGCTGAATCGAAGCTCAGCTGATGTGAAAATATGAAAATAAACGATAGGGAAGTTGGATTCAGGATCGAGGGAGAAACCACGTTCACAACAACACAGAGAAGGAAACAAACACATTCACAAAGTCCTGACGGATTTTGTGAATGTGAGAAAGAGGCTCTGTCACATTCATAAGGACACTGACACTGAGTGTGTGTGTGTGTGTGTGTGTGTGTGTGTGTGTGTGTGTGTGTGTGTGTGTGTGTCTGTCCGATAAGATGAACTAACGAGCGCTTAGCAACAGCTTTTCAGTTCAACTCAGTTCATGAAGCAAAGGTTGAAAACAGAAACCTATGGAGACAGAATCCAGTCCTGCAGCTCCATCACCAGCTGCTCTCACACCTGCTCTGAAGTCCTCAAGGTCTCCTGGACGTGAGAGGACAAGTTTCTCCAGGTGAGAACTCTGGATAAGTTCTGATTGAGACCGTGTGAGGAACCTGAACTCATACATCAGGACCGCCCGTCGCTGCAGCCCTGAGTGCACCAGGCGCTTTGTGAGAGACACCACAATGTCCTCATCCTGTGAGGCTAATGCTCAAAAAGTACACACACAACACAGACACACAACACACACACAAACCTGTACAGGAGCTGCAGCCACATGAGAGGTCAGCAGATAACCAACACTGAAGTTGTGTTACTGACTGACACTGTGTGTTACTCTAGAGATCATGGCCTGTGGCTGTGTTCATTATCCATACGTGTTATTGAATATTCCTCTCTGACTAACACACACGTGTGGAGTCCGTGTCCCGTCATGATGGAAACTGAGAGAACCAGAGTTCAGGAGGTTAAATACACATGTTTTACTGGTCTAGAAACCCTGTGACAACCTGGAGGCCTCAGTCACATACCAACAACACGCCTGGTCCTGATTGGTTCCTATCAGTCACATGACTCAACGTCCCGCGCTGAATGCACTTCCTGTCAGAAACCAGTCTGTGTGAGTGGTCATGTGACATGTGTTTCCAGGTGTGTTAGTGTGGACGGACATTAACTCTGATTCTGAACTCAAACACTCCTCTGGATAGAGGTCGACTTTATAACAATAAAGAAATAACACATTTCATTTCAAGGCCACTTCCCAGACTCCTGCCAGGAGACACCAGCTCCTCATGTCCTCGGCCTCTATCCTGGAGGAGGGACTGTCCTCTTGAGCTCTGGTGTTCAGAAGACATCCGTCCAACACAAGCTTCTCCACACAAACACAAACTGGGACACTGGGACTAAAACCCTAAAATAAGTTCAGATTCTCTCATTTCAAACAGAGCCAAAGCTGCTCAAACCTGATTGGACGAACCAGAGGGCTGATTAATAATATATATAAAACAAGTGCTCATAAGTTATTTAGGATTCAATAGAGACCAAAGTAATTCAACTCCACGTTTCCTATCCTGCATCTTCCTCTCAAGCCTCAATAATCTTCATGTTTATTCTGATTCCACCAGTTGCTTCTAATCACTTCATCCAGAGCCACAGGTGGAGGTTCTGTTACCTTCTGGTCCACGATGGAGCAGGCGACCTCCCGGACCTGGCTGAGGCTGAGGTCCGCGGAGTCCAGCAGCACCGGCTCCCGGCTCAGCCCGATCTGGATGTGGAAGGAGATCACATCTGCTCCTCCTCCTCCTCCTCCTCCTCCTCCTCCTCCTCCTCCTGAGAACGGGAGCGGGCTGGGCGCTCGGATCAGCGGAGGCGCACTCATAGGAACCTTTTCCCCGGTGGCGTGAGACTCTGCCAGGAAACAATTAGGAGTCACGACGACGCGAAGCCACCGAGCTGCTAATTGAAAAGGAAAAGTAGCCGAGCAGGTCCAGGAGGTGCAGGAGGTGCAGGAGGTGCAGGAGGTGCAGGAGGTGCAGGAGGAGGAGAAGGAGAAGAGCCAAAACAAGAGTTTCCTAAAGAAGCGACGAGTTCTGAAGTACGTGGAAAACTAAGAGGAGACAAAGAGGAGAGAGGACGAGAGGAGAGAGGGAGAGAGGGAGAGAGAGAGAGAGAGAGAGAGAGAGAGAGAGAGAGAGAGAGAGAGAGAGAGAGAGAGAGAGAGAGAGAGAGAGAGAGAAGAGCCATGAGGAGACATCACCGGACCAGACTAGTGCCTGGAAACATGATGACAGAGACATGGACGTCAAGAGTGGCTGGAGAGGAGGGGGAGGAGAGGGGGAGAGTGGCTGGAGAGGAGGGGGAGGAGAAGAGAAGAGAAGAGAGGAGAGGGGAGGAGGAGAGAGGAGAGGAGAGGAGGATGAGAGGAGAGAGGAAGAGAGGGAGAGTGGCTGGAGACTAGGGTGAGGAGAAGAGAGGAGAGGAGGATGAGAGGAGAGAGGAGAGGAAGAGGAGGGTGAGTGGCTGGAGAGGGTGTCGAGGAAAGGAGAGAAGGAGGTGAGAGGAAGAGGAGGGTGAGGAGAGGAGAGGAGAGGAGGGGAGGAGAGGGAGAGTGGCTGGAGAGGAGGTGAGGAGAGGAGAGGAGACAAGAGGAAGAGGAGGAAAGGAGAAGAGGAGGAGAGGAGGAGGAGGAGAGGAGAGGGAGAGAAGGAAAGAGGAGGAGAGAAGGAGTAGAGGAAGAGGAGGAGAGGAGGAGAGGAAGAGGAGGAGAAGAGGAGGAGAGAGGAGGAGGAGGAGATGAGGAGAGGAGGAGAGAGAGAGAGAGGAGGAGAGAGGAGGAGAGGAGAGGAGGAGGAGGAGGAGAGGAAGGGGAGGAGAAGAGAGGAGAGGAAGAGGAGGGTGAGTGGCTGGAGAGGAGGGTGAGGAAAGGAGAGAAGGAGGTGAGAGGAAGAGGAGGGTGAGGAGAGGAGAGGAGAGGAGAGAAGACAAGAGGAAGAGGAGGAAAGGAGAAGAAGAGGAGAGGAAGAGGAGGAGAGGAGAGGGAGAGAAGGAGGAGAGAAAGAGGAGAGGAAGAAGAGGAGAAAGGAGAGGAAGGGGAGGAAAGAGGAGGAGAGAAGGAGTAGAGGAAGAGGAGGAGAGAAGGAGGAGAGGAAGAGGAGGAGAAGAGGAGAGAGAGAG
>NC_083647.1:27538363-27660863 GCF_963576545.1 Limanda limanda | reverse complement strand
TATAAAATAGAATAAAATAGAATATCAAAAATTTAAAATAAAAAAATAAAAATGTATATTTCTAAAAATATATATATACAGCCGAGCCATTCAAACTAAAATGAGACGAGCAGCTTTTACAAATTTCGTAAATGTGGACGTCGGGCGTATACGTAGCAGTTGATGTGTTTTCAAACAAAAATGTAGCCATAGTTTTTTACCTGAAAATAAACGTTGACTCAAAGTCTGGAAAGTGAAGCCGATGTGGAGGTGTCTAAAAACCTGTCTTCTGTGTGATGACCAGCAGGGGGCGACTCCTCTGGTAGTTTCTATAGAAGGTCAATCTACTTCTCACTTTATAAACTCAGTAAACCTGAAGGAGTTTCTGTCTCAGTTTCTAGGGATACCACAGAGTGATTGACAGGTAGAACCATCCAATGGGTGCAGGTGTAGGTGGGCGTGTCCTCCAGCTCTCAGTCAGGCTCCACCCACCACTCCTCCAAATATGGTTACTTCTGTTTTAAAAAACCAAGATGGAGTTTGCATCAAACCGTAACTGGACTCATTTTTATTTCGGTAACAGAAAACAATCCAATAATGAAAATACTTTCAAGAACATAACATAACATGATGTCATACAATGTGTTGAACATTGTCGCACTTTACGTCCTGTCCAGACTCATGTTGTACTTGTAGTGAAGACTCTGATGGAAGTTAATTAAAGTGTATTTTTTGTGTTTGAATTTCTCAATCAAGACAATTATTAATTAATGACATTTCTGCCAAATGTGAAGAGATTTCCTCTGAGCGTTGACGAGTGGAACAGACGGGTTGTGTAACCTGAAGACACAACGCCACACGTCACAAAGTCAACTTCTCCATAAAAACACAACGTGAAACAAGGTTGAACAACCTGCTAAATAAATCACGTCATTAAAAAAAATCTGTCATTTTAAACGTCTGAGTTTTCACAGGATAGTGACTCGTCTCTGTCTTCACTTCGTAAAACACACACACACACACACACACACACACACGGCTCAGTGGCTTCACACCGTGTGCTAACATGAACACACACACACACACACACAGACACACACACCCACACTCTGACAGATTTGACACCCACCACCCGTGGCTACATGTTTACAGCCCCTCCTCCCTCCATGGGTGCTATTCCCGTCACCGTGGGGGGGGCGAGATACGGCAAAGTGCTAAAAAGCTGTCGTCTCTTCCAGGGAAACTTGCAGTCGTTGTTGTGTGTTGTTGTGCAAATGTTTTGAGAGGAAGTTTGCCGACGGCGGCGCTTGGTGAGGTACAACAGTCGTGGGAGGGGCAGCGGTGGGAGGAGCCTGAACGCACCGCGGGGACACTGAAGACGTGTCAGTCTGCAGGTCACAGGCCACGCCTCCCGCTTCCTTCACTTTGTCTTAATTAGTCGGTTTTCACACTAAAATATCGTTTGTTCATCAAATCACAAGAGTGGACGCCAAATGAATCACTCTTCACCTTCAAGGCTTCAACTGGAAACAATCAAATCTACGCTCAACACCTTCCTCTGCGGTCCTGTAGGTGGGCGTGTCCGTAAGGCTCCGCCCCCAGGTCCCCATATATGGTTACTTCTCATCCCTTCGCTTCCAAAGTATAGGTTCTCTTCTGGATAATAAGATTTATTGAATTGAATTCAAACTGGAGGCTAGAAACAGCACCTGTGTGTGTGTGTGTGTGTGTGTGTGTGTGTGTGTGTGTGTGTGTGTGTGTGTGTGTGTGTGTGTGTGTGTGTGTGTGTGTGTCTGTGTGTGTCTGTGTGTGTGTGTGTGTGTGTCTGTGAAAGAGAAACTTGTTTGTGTGTAAACTAGCTGCCACCTAATAAACATGTGTTCTGTTTCCAGTTTGTATGAAGTGACAGCGCCCTCCTTGGCCGACAGCTGACACTGCATCCACACACACACACACTTGTACTTCTATCTTTGTGTAGATATACTCACACATGTTGTCCGACTCCTTCAAACAGGAGCACGTGGGGAACATCCAGGTGAGGGGCGGAGCCTGTAGAGCAGTAGGAGGCGGGACATTTGAGGAACATGTCAGGAACATGTGAGGAACCAAACCAAACTTGAATGATAAAACCATTTTGCAGAAGTCAAGATATAACAAAACACCTTCACATTTCAAAACGCCTATATTCATCATCTCTATATAAAGTAGTTATGGTGTTTATATTCATTTTATGGGGTAAACCAAAAATGTAGCTAATTATACAAAACCTTTTTAGATTTTCAAAATAAAAAAAAATATTGTGACAAAAATACATTGACAAGTTGATTTTACATCATATTATTATTATTATTATTATTATTATTATTATTAGAAATAAACCTGTAATGACTGTGTTTGAAAACCATCACAGGATTCATTCAAATGACTGAATGTATAAATAAAAGATTAAACATGAATATTTTATTAACGTGACACAGATGGAACCAACATGAGACACGTGCAGACAACAAGAGGGAAAACTAAGCTGGAATTAAACCTTCTTTTTTTTTAGCCAGAAATAATTTTCTCGTTAATTTCTTCTTTTGAAAACGTTTCAGTTCCGCTCTGTGATTGGTCCTCGCCTGTTATTTATAAAGTATATTAACGAGCTGGTAACAAAAGGCTTCCTCAGGAGAAACAGCACTTTTCTCGCGACATATGTTCCACTGCAACACTTTGGAATAAATTACCAAACAGTCTTTATTTAATCATCTCGGAGGCTGTCGCTCTCTGAGCCGTCGGCCACAGAACCCGTCTCTGCAAAAGGTGACGGGATCCAGGAACATCTGGGGAAAGGTTCTTCTTCTGATTCCTCATTAATCTATTGTGGAACAGCATTGGAATGAGGATGGTGAAGTGATGTGATGCCTTGACAACAAGAAACACAGGTTTTTAATAATACATTACCAACTTCAGGGAATATGTGGTTTATTAACAATCTGAAATTTGTATTTATTCACATTTGGGGGAATGTGAGTCAGACATCTCAACTGGAAACGAGAGGAGGAAACACAGCTCTTGAAATTCTAATCTGAAGTGAATCACTTCATCATCATGCTGCGTTTATTTGATCAGAAACATGAAATATCCTTTCTGTGAAGAAACTGACACGAAGAGTTGTTACATCAACACAATAAAATATTTATTTATTTTGATTCACAGAATCCACATCATCTGCAGCAGATTCCGTCCGTTCAGAGAAACTCACACACACACGTGGGATTGGAAAACATTCTGCTCCACAATGTAACGTGTTCCTCGTCTGTTGTGTAGTTGTTGTTTAATCCAGTCGACAAACAGACCGACAAACAGCTTTAAAAACCACAAAGGTCACAATTAAAGTGTGGGGGATGCTGATATGCAGTATCAGTGTGATAGATAATTTATAGAATTTATGATTATATGACCCTGAGTCAGTTAATTCTGCTTCATAAACACGTTTGATTGTGAACCTTTGGAATCAGGACTTTGACTTGCGTCTACTAATATTGCATAAGAGGAGCTGAATCATATTTCCATAAAGATTAGACTTTGTGTTGAAGATTTTCGAAGCTGGAGAATCTTCTGTTTCCTTCACTTTCTTGTTTTCGGTTTGTTTCTGACGTCCGGTGGAGTCGTGAGCTTCCTTCAGGAGGAACTCAGCACAAGATAAAATCAGGAGGTGCTTCTTTCACCTTCTGCAGCAGCACCTCCACCTCGTCGTTCATCAACATATGTCAAAGGAAATGGAAGATGAAAGCTGACAGCTCGGCTGCAGGCGGCGCCGCTCGTCAATATTTACATAAAACACACCGGGGGGGGGGGAGCTAGCATGAAGGAGCGGGTGTCATTGTCACCCTGATACTCACAATGATGTGTGTGTGTGTTTGCCCTCGGGGTTGGAAATTGTGTTGCTGTAATTCAGAAACTTCTGGACTGACTATGGAAACAAATTATTTTTGTTTCTCAGCCTTAAATCAGATAAATAAACTGAAGAAGATATTAGGAACACTTCAAAGTAAAACCCAGATTCACAAATTACAGCCTCCGATATGGCCGTCAAAATAAAATATTAACATTATTACTCAAACAATGACGTGGAAATGAAATAGTTATTATAAAACGATTGAATTAAGCAGGAGGTAGGAGGTTATTTCTGATAGGGAGCGTTTGAAGCTGCTGATGCTGAGACGTGAGAAACCAAACACACAACAGATAAGATATCTTAGTTTATTGTAAATTATTGATTTTAAATCTTCTGATGGGTTTAATTTCTAATGTTGAGTTCAGTCTCCGACCAGACGACTTGTTGTCGTTCTCAAACTGAACGTTAACTCAACGTCTCACATTCATATCAAGAAAAAAAGTGTCGGATAATTTCTTAGAGAATAATTGGTAATAATTAAAAGCTGGATCTCATGAAATTTCATAAGGAAGCTGTTTGTTATAATGATGAATAATAAAAACTACACTTACAAAATGTAAACACATCAATATTAACACAACACAGCGGCATCCTGCTGTCAGAGTCTCATGTGAAGCCCGAGGCCTCTGAACACTTTACAATCTCCATATAGACATATTCATATAAACTGTATGATTCATGTATTGTAGACGTATGGACTGATGATCCCGCTGTGCCCCCCCCCCCCACTGTGAAGCATTTATCATTTACAAACAATCACACATTTTATATCAATGCACAAAAGCCTGAGGCTCAGACAGGATGGAGACAAACAGGTGATTTCAAACAGCACAAAAGATGCAACAGATGTGAAGTGTGTGTCTGTTCACTCACAAGTCGGGGGGGATTTACACCGGAGGGTCGAGCGTCTGAAGACCAGGTGATCAAAGAAGCCAATCAGGGTCACATGACTCCACCAGCGCTGGTGATGAGAGCACAACGGCCATGTTGGATTTGAGACATGAGCATCCTGTCTTCACGTACACACACACACACACACAGACACACACACACACACACACACACACACACACACACACACACAGTGAGACACAAACACACACACACACATAGAGACACACACACACATTCACACGCAGCCAATTAAAGTTTTTTGTTTATGTTTGTGTGAGAGATTGTGTGTGTGTGTTTGTGTCTCATTGTGTGTGTGTGCGCGCACGTTGTTGATAGTGGACAGTTGTCACACATACACACACACACACACACAGACACATACACACAAACTCACACACACACACACACAGACACACACACACAGGGATGAAGCAGGTACAGAAACAGAGGGAAGTGCCCTTGGTAACATGCAGAGACGTTGCCATGGTTACCAGACGGTCCTGCTTGAAGGTCGGGGGGGTGGTTTCCCTCATCCGTATCCTCCGATACACCTCGTTGTTATGGTAACAATAATCATCTTCAAGAAACAAACCGCTGCCTCCGGTGTCGACCCGACACGGTGGCGTCACGATGCCGTCGGATCTCAGAGGCTAGAGAGCTAGCCACTGTAGGGGCGTGGCCAAGCTCCAGTGGCGGCAGCAGGAAGAAACGCAGCCGTGATTGTGGGAGGAGCCAGGGATGTGAATGGGAGACGGTCTGAAGACCAGAACTTCTCCTTTCGGTTCGGTCTCCTGAAGTGTTAAAGAGTCAGAGAATCGTGGTTACCATGACAACCACTCGGTCTGATGTCATGTCTCTGATTCTTCGCTCATGTCTACTTAGATTGTTTAGCTGGTCCATGTCCCATCTGCTAACACCAGCCACCAGGGGGCGATCCAGGAGATTTGGCTTCACTTCTAGGAGCCATCACGTTGTGTGGTTTATCCTGTGCTCATGTTGTTTTCACTTATTATATTATATTATATAGTAAACAGTGAGTCGTCCTCAAACTCGTCATCAATATTTTGTCACTTCTTATAGTTCGTGTTCAGAGCTTTTTACAAAGAGTCTGTTTGTGTGTGTGTGTGTGTGTGTGTGTGTGTGTGTGTGTGTGTGTGTGTGTGTGTGTGTGTGTGTGTGTTTGCTTTTATTTCAATGGTTTATGTGCATGTTTCAATTTGTGATCATGTGTTTTTTGATTGTTTGCTTGACCTGCTAGACACACACACACACACACACACATGCACACACACACACACACACACACACACAAACACGCACAAACACATGTTGTTTGTCTGTGTACACATATTACAGCATGTTTGCATGAGATTCTGCATGTTGTCGTTCTTGCCAGCGTCTTTGTGTTGCACGCTGATTATCCACCTCTGTGCCCACAAAGCCCATGTTGTTTGCGTGTGTGTGTGTGTTTGTGTGTGTGTGTGTGTGTGTGTGTGTGTGTGTGTGTGTGTGTGTGTGCGTGTGCGCATGAGGGACTTCAGTCCACGGCCCAACACACACAGTAATAGAGCCCGCTGGGACACAAGCAGGTCTACAGTTGCTAGCTGTAAATTGACCTGTGTGTGAGTTTGTGTGTGTGTTGAGTGTGTGTGTGTGTGGGGGGGGGGGGACCACAGAGGGCGATAATAACTGTTATCTTTCCCACAGGCCCCTTATCGCTTCGCACACAAGGGGGCGTGGCGCACATTCAGCGATATCGGCTGCTGTCAACATCCATGACAGGCCCCTCCCACAGCACTGTGACAAGTTTCTATCTTTTAATTAGTGGTTTGGAAAAAAAAACTATTGATTCTGAGAATGTAACACATGACTTTTATTTTGAAAAGGTTTTCATCCTGCTGCAGGACTCTGAGTCGTTTTCTGATGTTTACATTTTGATCAACGTTCAGAAACAATAGAGAGAAAAAAATCCACTGAGCAGCTTCACCTGAAACTGTGTGTGTGTGAGTGTGTGTGTGTGTGTGTGTGCATGTGTGTGTGTGTGTGTGTGTGTGTGTGTGTGTGTGTGTGTGTGTGTTTAATTGCAGCACCTCTCCTCGGTCCACGTCTGCAGCTTGTTGTTTAATTGGAGCTGGAGGCTCAGCTCGTTAACTCTGCTCTCATCTGCCTCCAAAACAACATCACGCCAATTACTGCTGCTCGCTCGCCCCCCCCCCCCCTTTCTCTCTCCTCGTCTTATATGCTTCACTGTCATGACCATAACTGAGTATTCAGTGTTTCCAAATCAGCTCAGGTTTGCTTAATAATTTGTGTGTGAGGTGAAGTAAAAAAGTATGACATCATCAAATGATTGTACATTTAAAAGAGTAATAATTCATGAATAAACGTTTATATAACTCAATTTAAAAACCTGAAATTATCTGAGTGTTAAATCCTAATTAATGACAGATAATGTTATATTTACATTTCAACTTAAAAAAGGTCAGAACTCTGTTTCTGTTTCATAGTTTTTATTATTTTGATCACAATATTAAAATCACATCACTAGGCTGCTGTTGAATAAACACTTTTACAGACAGAATCATTTTGGCTTCATCACATCAAACAGACAAATGTTCATATATGTTGGATTATTTCATATGTGAACAGACTTTATGTGATTAAACATGAATCATATCTCATGGGTGAGTTTTAATAAAGTTTGTTGAATGTTAACAATGATCAGCTGTTATTGATAAATGTGTTTTTATGTGGATCTTCATCAGTTTGCTCGACTTCATAGATCCACACAAAATCTAAATGATAGAAAACATTTTCCATGAAAGTGAAAAACAATAAAGATCAGAAAATAATCAAATCTTTTTACACATGTGGAAAAGTCGACAGGGGAAATAAAAATGAGTGAGAAGTAAAAGGAGAAATAAACAAAGCTTCAGAATAACAAGTATAACATTTAAATTCAGCAGATTTCTCTTGAAGAAATAAACATGACGAATAAAATCTTTATCTCTAACGGCTCTGATCCAGCGTCACAGAGACATTCACAGGTAACAGCTTCAAGGGATCTAAAGTGTTAAAGAATGGAAACATCTTCTGAGTGAAAGTGTGTGTGAAGGTGTGAATGTCTTTGTTAGAATCAAGATCAGAGAACGACAGTTCTCCTCTGTTCCAGTCCAGTTTCACTCTGATCCTCTGGATCTTCTGCACAGAGAGAACAGATGATCCTGATGGTGAGTCTGCTGAGTATTTACCTTCATAGAACCCTATTCTCCATGTTCCAGACAGATCCTTTCCCTTCCTCTGGACAGACTCTGCTGACACACCCAGTGACCAGCGTGTACTGTCTCCAACCAGGACGTCCCAGCTGTGAGTCCCTGAGTTAAAACCCTCAGATCCCAGGACTGAGACGTAAGGATAAAACCTCTCTGGATTGTCAGGCAGCTTCTGTTTCTCTCCTCCTCTCAAACTGGTCAGATCTTCAGACAGGACGAGTACTGGATGAGCAGAGTTTGGGTCCAGAACCACAGGACTGTAGGAGACCAGGTCCTTCATCTTGTTCCAGATGTTGAAGCTCAGGTTGCCCAGATGTTTGGCCTCGTCTATCAGAGCTCCTGAGGCCAGCTGGGGATCATCCAGCAGGGGGCGCTGCTGGACTCGTTCCACTGCAGCCTTGTAGTTGAGCAGGAACGAGACGTCTTCAGCTCTCAGCTCGTCCTCTGTGGCTCTGCTTGTGTCTGAAAGAGCTGTTATGTCTCTGCTCAGAGCCTCAATCTTCTCCTTCATCATCTGACTCTTCTGCTCCTCTTCCTCCCTCAGTGCAGCCATCCTGGCCTCCTCTTCCTCCTCCAGAAACCGATGAAGCTTTTTAAACTGCTCCTTGATCTGCGTCTCTGTGAGTCCGGCCTGGACCTTAATGTGTTCTGCTGTTTGTTCAAACTTTACTTTAACACGTTCAAAACTCTGTAACTTCTCCTTCAAGGGCTCCAGAGTTTCCTGAAGTTGCTTCTTGTGTTGTTGTGCAGCTTCATCGATGGGTCTGAATCTGTGGCCGTTGTGTTTTTCTGAATCTCTGCAGATGACACACACTGGCTGCTGATGGTCCAGACAGAAGAGTCTGAGTTTCTCTGAGTGCTGACTGCAGAGAGCAGGTGAAGAGCTCTGATCTCTCTCCTGTAAGAAGGTCTCACACAGGTTCTTTAACGCCATGTTACAAGGTGGTTCTGACTTTGAAGATCTTCTCTTACAAAGTGGACACTCTTTTTCTTCTTTGTCTTTCCACCAGCTCTTCACACAGTCTTTACAGAAGCTGTGGCTACATGACAGAAGAACAGGATCTCTGAAGACATCATGGCAGACGGGACAGCAGTGATCATCTTCTGATCTGGAAGCCATTGAGTCTCCAGGTGAAGCTGAAAACAGACAGTCAGTCAGTCACAGCTCCATGAACTTCACTGAGGTTCACTTCCCCTCTGAGTCGAGGTGTTTGTTAAACTCACGGTCAGTGTGTGGAGCGTCAGCAGGTTGTAGTTTGACTCTTCTCTCCTGTAGCTGGAATCACTCAGGACGTCTGGTCTGGTTTGGTTCAGTTTGGTTTGGAAGGTGAATGTGATCGTCTGGTTTTCAGCCTGCGTCTCTTCAGGGAGGAACAGATGCTTCCTGGTTTCTCTGGTGTGTCAGGACACGATTGAAAAAAGTAATTCAAGCCTTGGATTTGATAACTGGTCAAAAGTAATTTGGCAGCAACAAGCTCACACAGACAAGAGACTTGGTTGTAAAATTCAGCCTCGTTGCCAAATTCAGAGGTCGGTGAAAGTGAAAGTTTAATATGAACAGGAAGTGCAGGGGGAGGGGGGGGAAGTCTGTGACGTAACTGCAGTCTTATTAAAGAGACAGAAGCAAAGTGCAAACAAATGGACACAAGTTCAGAAAATTAAAAGAGGGTTTTATAGATATCCAACTTCCCAGCAACACTTTCCAGCTCCTCTTCCATCCTGAGCCATTCCTCAGCCGAATGGGATGTAAAGCAGCAAGGAGACCTCCTGAGAAAAGGCCTGAACCTCCTCTCTCCCTTTTCAAGAGAAGGAGCAGCAGCTCTACTCCATGCTCACCCCCCCCCCCCCCCCCCCCCCCCGAGCTGAGCCCAGCCACCGGATGGAGAAAACCAACTTCTCCATCCGCTGACAGGATGGAGAAGTGGGTGTCGGCCACAACTATTGTCATGTCTTTTATTTATTTATCTACATGTTGTCATGTCATATCAAACTCTCTCCCCCCCCCCCTTGTCCCTCGCTCTCTCTCTGAGAGTGTGTGTAGGCAGAACCATGGTACAGCTGTGAGTGTGTCTGTGTGTGTTGTTTGTAGCCTCTTGTGTACGTGTGTATGTGTGTGTGCGTGTGTGTGTGTGGAGTGTGGCCCATTAGTAAGCACTCGATTGTCAGACTCAAGGAGAGAGTGAGCTGCAGTTTCATCGGCAGGTGATAGTGTGTTTGTACAATAGAAGCATCTGTCTATCTATCTATCTATTATCTATTTATTATCTATCTAATATCTATTTATTATCTATCTAATATCTATTTATTATCTATCTATCTACCTTCTCTGTAAGCCTTGGATTCTCCTCTTGTTCTCCCCTATCGGTTTGTGGTGTCTCCCAAGGCTCTACTTTGGGTTCCCTCTTATTTCCCACATATGTTTGGCCCCTGGGGTAAATCCTGTGTAGTCATGACATCTCTTTCTGTGCTGTGCGGTTGGCTGATGATTTTCAGCTGATATTCATCTGATATAATACCATAATGCTGATGCAGCTGAAAATAATGATATCAACAGACTTGTGCAGTGAGAGCAGAAGAGTCACTGTCACGAATAAGTCAGTCTGCCGATTTCCAGCTACTGATTTAAAGTGAAACATCTATTGCTATCCTCTGTGTTAATTTCTTTGATGTTAAGAATCTTTCTCATACGACCTTATCAGATTGCATTGTGAAACATCTGGGTCACCTACTTTTAGTGTAAACAAGAGGGTGAACTTACTTGTACTGAGGTACTCTCTACAGAATGTAATGTGCCCATTCTACTTCAAATCCATTGGATCATTGTGTGTTTATTTTGCTTAAACAGGAGCATTCACTGCTTTAACGTAATCAGCATCTTATCTGCCAATAACATGGTGTAGAAGTGCAAGGAAATCCCAATATGTTATGATCAATGCCATTTATTATTCACAAAAATTACATACAAGGATATGATCAACAATTCTCATTCAAAAAATTACAAAAACAGTGTTTTGGAGAGGGGGGGTTTCAGAGGGAGGGGGATGCTCTGAAGAAAGTTCTGTGACTCCAGGTCTGCTGCTTGGTGTGAAGGAGACAGGAGGTTAGCATCAGGAGTGGAGGCTGCAGGAGGGAGCGTGGTGCTGGAGCACAGTGGTACAGCTTCACTTGAGGAGAACTGAAGGACACAAACAAACCATAGTGTTAAATTATGAAGATGGTTCACTCTGATTTTTTTTTTTAAAGACAAACATCAGACAGGCAGCTAAAAACTAAAAATGCTAAAGCTAACAGCTACCCAACACCAAGCTAATACCAAGCTAATGCCACAGCACTCACAGTTCATCATCAGTGGAGAAGTAACTCACCATGTTTTCCTCTTCAGAGTTGGAGTCATCCAAAGACATTGTTGCTGTTCCAGAATATGTCAGACCTGCTGCAGCCTGCTGAGCTTGAACTTTGTGCAATCTTCTCTTGAGCACGCAGGGAGGAGACCCTCACGTCCCGTCTCCGTAAATGCCTCAGCACTGCCTGAGAATATATGATAAAAAACAAAACGTTTTCGTAGTGCATTTGTGTGTATGTATATATACACACAGAAAGGGCTTTCTTTTCTACAGAAATCCTGAGTTGATCTAGAATGTCAAACCAAATATATTTATTTGTGTACCCATACAAGATGTCCAATAAAATCCAGTCTACTACACTAACATTTTAATGCATCTGCAATAGCGAGTCGCCGGAGGCACTACTGTATGTTTTTTTCGGATTGTCCAACTGACTATAAAGTGCCTTGAAGTCAAAACGTCAAGGCCACAATGACCTCATCTTATGGTTTCAGTTGTCAAGAGGTTACAGTGACATTTATATTAGAGAAAGTATGTAGAAATATGACAGAAACTGCACTGGTAAGCGGAGTCATACAACGCAGTGCGGTAATTCTAGTTTCATTTTTTTTATAAATGGGTTATCTATTTTTACAATCTACAAAAGAAATCAAAACATTTGGTCACAGTATGTTACACAAAGAAATTGGCATTAAAGTTGGCATCTTGTTGTCTCACCAGTCTGACGATACAGCTGAAGGGTTTGCTGCTTAATGCTCAAAAAGAGTCCATCAATGGCGTCCTGCAAGTCATTTTGATTGGTTGGTCCTTGTGAAGAGGAGAATAAAATATATTCGTACCAATATCAGTTTACAATCAAACCTTTTTGTGTTGACCTTGTGTAAACAGAGTCAAAGGACATTGTGCAACAATTTTTTCCACAGTACCTGTCGTCCACTGCTGAACATCTGACACCCATTACTGGACTGTGTCTTCACACAAGTAGACAGAAATAAACAGTATTAATTAAAAGGTGTAAATATTGCTAACACTATGTTTGATGGGGGTCATCATTATACATAACAGAGGAAAACTTTGCACATGTATTTCGTGAGACAGGTGACAGGTGAGTTGGCTCTTAAAGCCGTATAGTTTACATCCACTGCAAAAGCCAACATGGAGGGTGTGCACGCAGAGCACTGAATGCTGCACCTGAAACAGCCTCTCAACTTCAAATTTGGCATGGTTCTATTCCAGTAATGCATTTAGCATGGCATCCCCGCATATCTTAACAATCTGCTAGAAAAATACATAAAAATCAAACACTACATTACAGTAAATATATGGGAAACATATGGCAAACAGTGGGAAATTTCTTCCTTTTATACTCACCGGCCTAAGACTTTTGTGCAATGTTCAGGCATGCTAACAAAGGCTTGTTGTGACATTCCCAGAGCTGCTAGATCAGCAATGTCCACTGAAAAAGTATATGACTGCATCACCTTGAAATTCAAAGACAAAAAGCAATTATTTCAATGCACAAGCAATCTTAAATGATAATATGCACAGATGTTTTTCTAAAAAAACATTTAGATTCCTTCCAATCAAATTTACCTTCCTTCCTGTGGAAACAGTTGTTTTCCCTGTTGAACAATCACAGCAGGGAAGCATGATTGATCAAAATTATTTCAGTGTGATATTCACTTGTATTTCACCAAGCGTACTTTGGAGATTTAATAAAAATGTCTATATGGTATATTATATAAAATGGTGTTTCTGGTATGTAACTTAAAAGTACCTCTTTAATGGCAGGATAATTTCTCTCCCTCATCTTCCTCGATGTATGTGGATGGTGGTAGTGGCCTCAATCGGCTTCTCTTTCTCTCCAGTTCTCCTGGATCCTCCTTGATTAAAATACAGAACATAGCAATTGTTTTATAAAATTAATCGCAACACCCTAACATCTTGTTTTGAAAACATTATTGTTATATTGCATACTATAAATTAAACCAAATTGATCTGATATTGTGGAGTAATGGTATACAAATACACTCCTTGTTAATCTAAAGCATTCATAAATCAAAGTTAAATCATAAACCATCCTTAATTTGAGAAAACAAAATCAAATTAAATAGAATCAATGATGAGCTAAGCGTCTTGAACTAGTTTCACCATCCATTTATTCACATCCCAGGTAACACAGGCCACCGTGGGCCGCAGCCTGTAGCAAAACAATGGAATATTAGCTGATGAATAGCGTCCATTGTGTGTATCGACGGACTCCGCCTTCGCTGTCTCAGCACTCGGACTGTGAACCTAGATCGTAACAATCTTTAAAAACAGTAAACTACTTACCTGACAGAAGGAAGATAACATCTTCGTCTTCCAAGCCCTCCATGTTTATGACGCAGCTTCGTGTTAAAGGGACCGGATGTTTGCAAAAACTTTGTTTACGTCATTTCCGCTCACGCATCTGCACTCGGGCTCGCCTCGGTATGAACGGAGTCACAGGGACCTCTTAGATCCTTCGAATTAGAGGTGTAATCTATCATCAAATATTAATTTTATATAACGTGAATAACATTCACGATCACTGAACGACACAACGCAGGGACGATGAATTAAACAGCACGCTACAACGTGGTTCTCGGCATGGCAGCGTTCATAGCAACCATCATAGCAACGGTAAAAACATTCATGATAACTTTTAAAATATAGATCATAAGCATGAACTGGCTGAAGACTGTGGAAGCAAAGAGACTGTGTCAGAATGTATTTTTATGCCCAAACTAAGTTACAAAATTACATTTAAATCTGAAAAATCTCCGCCATGTTTCCTTTCCGCAGACGGGAACTTGGGAGTCACGTGACGTGAGAACACTCCAATGCAAAACAATGGGCGGACCGAATGTTCCCATCTCACATTTTGAGAGGCCAGATTGTGAGATGGAATTGTTTCTCCAAGTGGACCAACGTTGCCACTACACGTTTGCTGATGAGACTGGGTTGTATATGAATAGTAAGGGAAATGCACAGTTGTTCCTGTAGACGCTGTATAGAGGAAAACAAAGTTATAAATTATATCTTGTGGGCGAGAGGGGTCATGTTGTCATGAAGTGCAAAACAGTGGGGGCGAATATAGTAGAAGTATTTTCTTGCGCTTGTTAGGAATTTAAATTTATATATAGTGTGGGTCTGACGGAACTCTATGCAATAAAGTTCGGAGGGGGGGGACATGAACAGTTTGGACCAGATAAGGGCCTGCACACAAATGATTTAATAATAAACTTTTTCCTTCCTAGTGTTTAATCATTGTTGTTTAGTCTCACACTTGTCTTGATAAAAGGTCTGCTAAGAGCTGCTGCCTGTTTTGAAGACTGTGAAATCTGTGACATACTACACACTGTACGTTAACTTGTTCTCATTTCTAACTTCTGTATAAAAACATAATTCCCTTAAATTCATTCAACATCGCATAGATTTTCGAGCAGCTGTCTGATACGTTCTGGAGGTCGGACAGAGTGACTTTGTTGACTTTGTTTTGTTTCGTTGTTTTGGTTTCGTGGATCTTAATGTTTACACAGTCAGGACATGTTTTGATGAAGCAGAAACATAATATTAGCATGCTAGGTGAACATTGTGTTTGTTAGCTGGAAGCTATATTGTACAGGAGATGAGCAGCTTCATGACAGACACTGTTTTGTTTCCACAACTGCAGATACTGATGGTCAGTGTGGAGAAAAGAGTCTGAAGGTTCAAGATTCAAGAGTTTATTGTTATATGCACAATAATTAGATGAAGCAGTCGCTGGAAATGAAATGCTTGGGTCACAGGCTCTCTTATAGCAATGCTCAGAATACTACAAGCAAAGAAATATTGAATAAAATAATATAAAAAAGAATTCAAAAATGTTAAATAGAAAATGAAATACATATATCTAAAATATATATATACACCTAAAGAAAAAACAATAGTGCAAATATTTGCAATAGTGCAGTTATCTGTGGGGCTGTTACTGGGCAGACAATAAAAACATTTGGAAAGACATTGTATGTGAAGTGTCTTAAAAAGCATTCACGACGCAGAAGGAAAGACACGATATCAGGACACGATTGTAAAAAGTAATTCAAGCCTTGGATTTGATAACTGGTCAAAAGTCATTTGGCGGCAACAAGCTCACACAGACAAGAGACTTGGTTGTAAAATAGCTGCTTGAATATGATCGTGATCTGTTCAGTGTTCAATGTTCAGAGGTTGTTCTGCTGAAGTAAAGATAAGTTATGATAAAATATTAACTTCGTCAAGAAGAGGTTTGTGTCAGATCCTGTGGACAAAAGTGAGGAAGTGCAGGGGGAGGAGTCTGTATCGTAACTGCAGAGCTGAAGTCGCATTAAAGAGACAGAAGCAAAGTGCATACAAATGAACACAAAGTCATTGTGTGCGTGTGTGAGGTTTCAAAATGGCGGCTGGCCACTATGAAGACAGAAGACCCCCTGGAGAGTTGGGATCATTGGGCTGAGATCACAGGTGTGTGAGGTGTTGGTGCCGGTCAGAGGAAGTAGTTAGTTGCATGTAAAGAAAGATTCTGATTCTACGAAGAGCATCACCGAACTAACCTTAGCTTTCAAGTAACGTATTACCAAATATCACAAAAACACAAATCCAATTTATAAAACATCACATGAATAGAGTTCAACAGTTCTGTGCATAGGCCTTGTGTAATCAGCCCAGTTATGTTACCAGGTCATGAAAAGGGGGAAAGGTCCTTTTTGAGGGACTGTTTAAAGTCCAGTGAACTGGTCTTGCTGGTTGTGGCTCCTGTTGTTGTGCATCTGCTGGTCAGACTTTGTGTCGTGACCAGTTGCTTGTGCTGCAGTTCTTAGGCAGGCTCTCGTGTCGCTGCCTTCTGGAAGGTCTCAGCAGTCTGCTTCAGGCCGGCCTGCTTGGAGGTCCAAAGAGCTGGAGCAGGGAGAGGAACCTCCTCCTCCTGCAGAGGTCAGTAGAAAAGAGGGGAACTGGGCTTTTATTGTCCTGGTGACCTCATGGGTCGGGGGGCACACAGTGACCACTAGGGGTTGGAAGCTGTGTCCAGGGGCAGGTTCACACCGAGGTGTGAAGTGGAAGCACCCTGGGAAACTGAGTTCTGGAAGCTCATCTTTGTCTCCAGAACAAAGAAGACATGTGGTCTCAGGCTTTGTCTTCACATGTCGGCCCAACTATTGTTCACAACTATTAGCTCTCAATGTTTAAATAAGTGATAATTCATGAATAAACTTATATATAACTCAGTTTAAAACCTGAAACTATCTGAGGGTCACATCTGTGTGATGTTGAATGAATCTAAGGGAGATATGCATTAATATAAAAAGTTAAGTATATTGTATGCCACAGATTCACAATCCCACAACAGGCAGCGGCTCTTATCAGACCTCTTATCAAGACAGGTGTGAGACTGACCAGCGATGTGACACACACACATTCTAACTAACTTCAAGATGAACACCAAGCAGCAACGGTTATTATAAATCATTTGTGAAGGCCATATATCTGTACCAAACTGCTCCTGCCCCCACCCTCTTTTGTTTTGTTTAGAGTTCAGTTCTATTGACATCTTCACAGATACACACACAAAGACGAACTAAAATTTAAAATCCCAACAAATCCTACTTAATGACAGATAATGTTATAATTGCATTTCAACTTAAAAAAAGCTCAGAACTCTGTTTCTGTTTCATAGTTTTTATTATTTTGATCACAATATTAAAATCACATCACTAGGCTGCTGTTGAATAAACACTTTTACAGACAGAATCATTTTGGCTTCATCACATCAAACAGACAAATGTTCATACATGTTGGATTATTTCATATGTGAACAGACTTTATGTGATTGAACATGAATCATGTCTCATGTGTGAGTTTTAATAAAGTTTGTTGAATGTGAACAATGATCAGCTGTTATTGATAAATGTGTTTTTATGTGGATCTTCATCAGTTTGCTCGACTTCATGGATCCACACAAAATCTAAATGATAGAAAACATTTTCCATGAAAGTAAAAAACAAACCAAAGATAAAGATCAGAAAATAATTAAATCCTATTACACACCTCGAAAAGTCAAAGGAGAAATAAACAAAGCTTTAGAATAACGAGTTTAACTTTTAAATTCAGCAGATTTCTCTTGAAGAAATAAACATGATGAATAAAATCTTTATCTCTAACGGCTCTGATCCAGCGTCACAGAGACTTTCACAGGTAACAGCTTCAAGGGATCTGTAATGCTAAAGTATGGAAACATCTTCTCACTGAAACTGTGTGTGAAGGTGTGAATGTGTTTGTTAGTATCAAGATCAGAGAACGACAGTTCTCCTCTGTTCCAGTCCAGTTTCACTCTGATCCTCTGGATCTTCTGCACAGACAGAACAGATGATGCTGATGGTGACCATGCATAGTATTTACCTTCATAAAACTGTATTCTCCAGTATCCAGACCGTTTGCTTCCCTTCCTCTGGACAGGCTCTGCTCTTACACCCAGTTCCCAGCGTGGACTGTCTCCAACCAGGACGTCCCAGCTGTGAGTCCCTGAGTTAAAACCCTCAGATCCCAGGACTGAGGAGTAATAATCAAACCTCTCTGGATTGTGAGGAAGCTTCTGTTTCGCTTCTTGTCTAAAACTGGTCAGATCTTCAGACAGGACGAGGCATGGACTAGCAGAGTTTGGGTCCAGAACAACAGGACTGTAGGAGACCTCGTCCTTCATCTTGTTCCAGATGTTGAAGCTCAGGTTGCCCAGATGTTTGGCCTTGTCTATCAGAGCTCCTGAGGCCAGCTGTGGATCACCCAGCAGGGGGCGCTGCTGGACTCGTTCCACTGCAGCCTTGTAGTTGAGCAGGAACGAGACGTCTTCAGCTCTCAGCTCGTCCTCTGTGGTTCTGATTGTGTCTGAAAGAGCCGTTATGTCTCTGCTCAGAGCTTCAATCTTCTTCTTCATCATCCGACTCTTCTGCTCCTCTTCCTCCCTCAGTGCAGCCATCCTGGCCTCCTCTTCCTCCTCCAGAAACTGATGAAGCTTTTTAAACTGCTCCTTGATCTGCGTCTCTGTGAGTCTGGCCTGGACCTTAATGTGTTTTGCTGTTTGTTCAAACTCTACTTTAACACGTTCAAAACACTGTAACTTCTTCTTCAAGGGCTCCAGAGTTTCCTGAAGTTGCTTCTTGTGTTGTTGTGCAGCTTCATCGATGGGACTGATTCTGTGGCCGGTGTGTTTTTTTGAATCTCTGCAGACGAGACACACTGGCTGCTGATGGTCCAGACAGAAGAGTTTGAGTTTCTCTGAGTGCAGACTGCAGCGAGCAGGTGAAGAGCTCTGATCGCTCTCATGTAAGAAGGTCTCACACAGGTTCTTTAAAACCAGGTTACAAGGTGGTAATGACTTTGAAGATCTTCTCTTACAAAGTGGACACTCTTTAACTTTTTTGCCTTTCCACCAGCCCTTCACACAGTCTTTACAGAAGCTGTGGCTACATGTTAGAAGAACAGGATCTTTAAAGACATCATGGCAGACGGAACAGTAGAGATCCTCTTCTAATCTGGAAGCCATTGAGTCTCCAGGTGAAGCTGAAAACAGACAGTCAGTCAGTCACAGCTCCATGAACTTCACTGAGGTTCACTTCCCCTCTGAGTCGAGGTGTTTGTTAAACTCACGTTCAGTGTGTGGAGCGTCGGCAGGTTGTAGTTTGACTCTTCTCTCCTGTAGCTGGACTCACTCAGGACGTCTGGTCTGGTTTAGTTTGGTTTGGAAGTTGAATGTGATCGTCTGGTTTTCAGCCTGCGTCTCTTCAGGGAGGAACAGATGTGTCCTGGTTTCTCAGGTGTGTCAGGACACGATTGTAAAAAGTAATTCAAGCCTTGGATTTGATAACTGGTCAAAAGTCATTTGGCAGCAACAAGCTCACACAGACAAGAGACTTGGTTGTGAAATAGCTGCTTGAATATGATCGTTATCTGCTGATGGTTCAATGTTCAGAGGTTGTTCTGCTAGTGTGAGAGTTAAAGTAAAATATTAACAGGAAGTGCAGGGGGGGGGGGGTCTGTGACGTAACTGCAGACATGAAGTCTTATTAATGAGAAAGAAGCAAAGTGCAAACAAAGTGTCACAATGTCAGAAAATTAAAAGATGTTTTTTTACAGATATCCAACTTTCCAGCAACACTTTCCAGCTCCTCCTCTTCCATCCTGATTCATTCATACATACCGGGTTTCCACTATCTTTTCAGATGTTTGGTCGTACTCCTCGCTGACCTGTTGATGGGATGTTGGGGAGTGTTCTCTTGGATGGAGAGAATGTGAATGTTGATGTATATGTTCAGTCTTGAGGAAGGGACCTGAGGGAGGCAACCTTACTGGCTCAGAGGAACCTCAGTAAGCAGCTGGCGAAACAGGCAGAGGGGTCTCACAAGAAGGTGAAGGGGTTTCCTGTTGAAGTAGGAGAGAGAGTCCTGCTGTTGAACAAAGGGGAGAGAGGTCAAAAGAAGCTGGCTGAACATTGGGGGGGGGTGGTGTATGTGGTTGTGGGTAAAAATGTGAGTCTTCACACGTATAACTTTCGCCATCCAACAGGTCGGAATGAGACAGTTCATCGGAACTTGATCATGCCTGTTCATTTGTTACCACCACCTTCTTGGGGGGAGGGTGATGAGGAGATCAGCCTCTCTTCCTCCACTACTGGTCAGAACCAAGATTCTTCAGGAACCTCGAGTCAGAGGGAGCAGAGCGATACTAGGACCGCTCGCTGGGTATCTGATCCTGC
This sequence comes from Limanda limanda, assembly GCF_963576545.1. Lineage (NCBI taxonomy): Eukaryota > Metazoa > Chordata > Actinopteri > Pleuronectiformes > Pleuronectidae > Limanda > Limanda limanda. The sequence continues at coordinate 27,640,643 of NC_083647.1, read as the reverse complement.
TGAGTCTCAGGTTGTTGATGATCGCAAAGAGCACGTCCAACATGTGGAGTGGATGGTGGTACGACTGCTGAGCTGCAGGCTCAGGTGGGCATGAGATCCCGTCAGACATCGGACCGGTCATTCAGTGTTCAGAGTATTGTGTCTGCTGTCAGTGATTCCATGTGTTCAGTTGGGACTTGTTAGGAATTTCAAACTTTTAACTATAGGTTGTGTCTGACTGAACTCTTAAAAATAAAGATAGAAGTATTGTTAGTTAGATATTAGGCCTTCATACAAATTATTTAATAATAACCTTTTCCTTCCTAGGGGTTAATCTACAAATTAAGAATGAACGTTAACTTGATCTCATTTCTAACTTCTGTATTAAAGCATAATTTCATTAGATTCATTAAACTCACATAGAGTCTCACAGCTGTCTGATAAAGTCGTGGAGGTCAGACAGAGTGACGTTGTTGACTTAATTCTGTATGTTGCTTTGGGTTTCGAGGATGCGAATGTTTACACAGTCAGGCTTGTTTTGAAATAGCTGAAAGAATAATAATCTTTTCTCCAATTGTAAACACCTTTGACCCATATTGCATCTGTGGTTGAAGGACGTTCTTTTAGTAAAACTCGTTGTCTAGCAACTATATTGTCATTTGGGAGTGTCTCCCTGTTCACTTCCGTATTCCAAAAGCCAGGAAGCGTGCGCACTTCCGAGGAGGGAGGAACGAAGATCTACTGTTTAAAATGGACTGATGCCGGATGTTCGAGGCGCTCTGATACACTTAATGTACTGGAAGCCAATTGTGTCTTTTGCCGTAACCTGTTCATTGCTTTCCTAAATAAATTCTTAATTGAGCAAAACTGAGTTTGGCTCTTCTTCTCGTTAAAGAAGTAAAGAACACGCTGTTGTTTTTTCTTAACAGACTGCATGGGGGGGGGGTCAGCAGTGGGAAGTGAATCTACAACTGTGTCTAGGTTAAGGGAGAAGGAGACTGCGAATTCCCTAAGACCAGGTAGACCATGAACAGATTTGTCCAGACCATGTCGACACAAAGGGGAATTTCTAGCAAAGGGATTTTTTTTTATTAGGGTGGACAATGTTTCTGTTGATAAAAAAAAAAAAATATATATATATATATATATATATATAAAAATAAGGAACATGGGGATTTTTGGGGGGAGCATAACAACATTTGGATAGACCTTGTATGTGAATTGTCTTAAAAAGCATTCACGACGCAGAAGGAAAGACACGATATCAGGACACGATTGTAAAAAGTAATTCAAGCCTTGGATTTGATAACTGGTCAAAAGTCATTTGCGGCAACAAGCTCACACAGACAAGAGACTTGGTTGTAAAATAGCTGCTTGAATATGATCGTGATCTGCTGAGGGGTTCAAAGTTCAGAGGTCGTTCTGCTGAAGTAAAGATAAGTTATGATAAAATATTAACTTCGTCAAGAAGAGGTTTGTGTCAGATCCTGTGGACAAAAGTGAGGAAGTGCAGGGGGAGGAGTCTGTGACGTAACTGCAGAGCTGAAGTCGCATTAAAGAGACAGAAGCAAAGTGCAAACAAATGAACACAATGTCATTGTGTGCGTGTGGGAGGTTTCAAAATGGCGGCTGGCCACTATGAAGACAGAAGACCCCCTGGAGAGTTAGGATCATGGGGCTGAGATCACAGGTGTGTGAGGTGTTGGTGCCGGTCAGAGGAAGTAGTTAGTTGCATGTAAAGAAAGATTCTGATTCTACGAAGAGCATCACAGAACTAACCTTAGCTTTCAAGTAACGTATTACCAAATATCACAAAAACACAAATCCAATTTATAAAACATCACATGAATAGAGTTCAACAGTTCTGTGCATAGGCCTCATGTGATCAGCCCAGTTATGTTACCAGTTCATGAAAAGGGGAGCGGTCCTTTTTGAGGGACTGTTTAAAGTACAGTGAACTGGTCTTGCTGGTTGTGTCTCCTGTTGTTGTGCATCTGCTGGTCAGACTTTGTGTCGTGGCCAGTTGCTTGTGCTGCAGTTCTTAGGCAGGCTCTCGTGTCGCTGCCTTCTGGAAGGTTTCAGCAGTCTGCTTCAGGCCGGCCTGCTTGGAGGTCCAAAGAGCTGGAGCAGGGAGAGGAACCTCCTCCTCCTGCAGAGGTCAGTAGAAAAGAGGGGAACTGGGCTTTTATTGTCCTGGTGACCTCATGGGTCGGGGGGGACACACAGTGACCACTAGGAGTTGAAAGCTGTGTCCAGGGGCAGGTTCACACCGAGGTGTGAAGTGGAAGCACCCTGGGACACTGAGTTCTGGAAGCTCATCTTTGTCTCCAGAACAAAGAAGACATGTGGTCTCAGGCTTTGTCTTCAAATGTCGGCCCAACTATTGTTCACAACTATTAGCTCCCAGCTTTTAAATAAGTAATAATTCATGAATAAACATATACTTAACTCAATTTAAAAGCCTGAAAATATCTGAGTTTTCAATCCTACTGAATGACAGATAATGTTATATTTACATCTCAACTTAGAAAAGGTCAGAACTCTGTTTCTGTTTCATAGTTTTTATTATTTTGATCACAATATTAAAATCACATTACTCGGCTGCTGTTGAAAAAACACTTTTACAGAATCATTTTGACTTCATCACAGTGTTAAATCCTACTTAATGACAGATAATGATTTTGTCTCATGACCTTAAAATGTGTATATAGCACGTGTTCTCATGGTTAGTGTGTGACTGATCACCTCCTGTTTATCCTGATCCTTAGTTGGAAAGTTTCTGAACTGGTTCGTCTGGTTTATATGGTTAGTAAGGGAAATGCACAGTTGTTCCTGTAGACGCTGTATAGAGGAAAACAAAGTTATGAATTATATCTTGTGGGCGAGAGGGGTCATGTTGTCATGAGGCGTAAAACAGTGGGGGTGAATATAGTAGAAGTAGTATTTTGTTGCGCTTGTTAGGAATTTAAATTTATATATAGTGTGGGTCTGACTGAACTCTATGCAATAAAGTTCGGAGGGGGGGGGGGGGGGGCATGAACAGTTTGGACCAGATAAGGGCCTGCACACAAATGATTTAAAAATTAACTTTTTCCTTCCTAGTGTTTAATCATTGTTGTTTAGTCTCACACCTGTCTTGATAAAAGGTCTGCTAAGAGCTGCTGCCTGTTTTGAAGACTGTGAAATCTGTGACATACTATACACTGTACGTTAACTTGTTCTCATTTCTAACTTTTGTATTAAAACACAATTCCCTTAAATTCATTCAACATCACATAGATTTCGAGCAGCTGTCTGATAAGTTCTGGAGGTCGGGCAGAGTGACTTTGTTGACTTTGTTTTGTTTTGTTGTTTTGGTTTCGTGGATCTTAATGTTTACACAGTCAGGACATGTTTTGATGAAGCAGAAACATGATATTAGCATGCTTGGTGAACATTGTGTTTGTTAGCTGGAAGCTATATTGTACAGGAGATGAGCAGCTTCATGATAGACACTGTTTTGTTTCCACAACTGCAGATGCTGATGGTCAGTGTGGAGAAAAGAGTCTGAAGGTTCAAGATTCAAGAGTTTATTGTTATATGCACAATAATTACATGAAGCAGTCGCTGTCAATGAAATGTTTGGGTCACAGGCTCTTAAAGCAATGCTCAGAATGCTACAAGCAAAGAAATATAAAATAAAATAATATAAAAAAGAATTCAAAAATGTTAAATAGAAAATGAAATACATATATCTAAAATATATATATACACCTAAAGAAAAAACAAAAGTGCAAATATTTGCAATAGTGCAGTTATCTGTGGGGCTGTTACTGGGCAAACAATAAAAACATTTGGAAAGACATTGTATGTGAAGTGTCTTAAAAAGCATTCACGACGCAGAAGGAAAGACACGATATCAGGACACGATTGTAAAAAGTAATTCAAGCCTTGGATTTGATAACTGGTCAAAAGTCATTTGGCAGCAACAAGCTCACACAGACAAGAGACCTGGTTGTAAAATAGCTGCTTGAATATGATCGTTATCTGCTGAGGGTTCAAAGTTCAGAGGTCGTTCTGCTGAAGTAAAGATAAGTTATGATAAAATATTAACTTCGTCAAGAAGAGGTTTGTGTCAGATCCTGTAGACAAAAATGAGGAAGTGCAGGGGGAGGAGTCTGTATTGTAACTGCAGAGCTGAAGTCGCATTAAAGAGACAGAAGCAAAGTGCAAACAAATTAACACAATGTCATTGTGTGCGTGTGGGAGGTTTCAAAATGGCGGCTGGCCACTATGAAGACAGAAGACCCCCTGGAGAGTTGGGATCAAGGGGCTGAGATCACAAGTGTGTGAGGTGTTGGTGCCGGTCAGAGGAAGTAGTTAGTTGCATGTAAAGAAAGATTCTGATTCTACGAAGAGCATCACAGAACTAACCTTAGCTTTCAAGTAACGTATTACCAACTATCACAAAAACACAAATCCAATTTATAAAACATCACATGAATAGAGTTCAACAGTCCTGTGCATAGGCCTCATGTAATCAGCCCAGTTATGTTACGAGTTCATGAAAAGGGGGAAAGGTCCTTTTTGAGGTGCTGTTTAAAGTCCAGTGAACTGGTCTTGCTGGTTGTGTCTCCTGTTGTTGTGCATCTGCTGGTCAGACTTTGTGTTGTGGCCTATTGCTTGTGCTGCAGTTCTTAGGCAGGCTCTCGTGTCGCTGCCTTCTGGAAGGTTTCAGCAGTCTGCTTCAGGCCGGCCTGCTTGGAGGTCCAAAGAGCTGCAGCAGGGAGAGGAACCTCCTCCTCCTGCAGAGGTCAGTTTAAAAGAGGGGAACTGGGCTTTTATTGTCCTGGTGACCTCATGGGTCGGGGGACACACAGTGACCACTAGGGGTTGGAAGCTGTGTCCAGGGGCCGGTTCACACCGAGGTGTGAAGTGGAAGCACCCTGGAACACTTAGTTGTAGAAGCTTATCTTTGTCTCCAGAGACCCAACTATTGTTCACAACAATTAGGTCCCAACATTCAAATAAGTAATAATTCAAGAATAAACGTATATATAACTCAATTTAAAACTTGAACCTATCTGAGGGTCACATCTGTGTGATGTTGAATGAATCTAAGGGAGATATGCGTTAATATAAAAAGTTAAGTATATTGTATGCCACAGATTCACAATCCCACAACAGGCAGTGGCTCTTATCAGACCTCTTATCAAGACAGTGTGAGACTGACCAGCGATGTGACGCACACAAATTCTAACTTCAAGATTAACACCAAGCAGCAACGGTTATTATAAATCATTTTTGAAGGCCATATATCTGGCCCAAACTGCTCATGCCCCGACCCTCTTTTCTTTTGTTAGAGTTCAGTTCTATTGCCATCTTCACAGATACACACACAAAGACGAACTTAAATTTAAAATCCCAACAAATGCTACTTAATGACAGAGAACTTAAAAAAGGCAAAAACTCTATTTCTGTTTAATAGTTTTTATTATTTTAATCACAATATTAAAATCACATCACTAGGCTGCTGTTGAATAAACACTTTTACAGACAGAATCATTTTGGCTTCATCACATCAAACAGACAAATGTTCATATATGTTGGATTATTTCATATGTGAACAGACTTTATGTGATTAAACATGAATCATGTCTCATGGGTGAGTTTTAATAAAGTTTGTTGAATGTGAACAATGATCAGCTGTTATTGATAAATGTGTTTTTATGTGGATCTTCATCAGTTTGCTCGACTTCATGGATCCACACAAAATCTAAATGATAGAAAACATTTTCCATGAAAGTAAAAAACAAACCAAAGATAAAGATCAGAAAATAAAGTCGACAGGAGAAATATAAATGAGTGAGAAGTAAAAGGAGAAATAAACAAAGCTTTAGAATAACAAGTTCAACATTTAAATTCAGCAGATTTCTCTTGAAGAAATAAACATGATGAATGAAATCTGCTCTGATCCAGCGTCACAGAGACTTTCACAGGTAACAGCTTCAAGGGATCTATAATGCTAAAGTATGGAAACATCTTCTGAGTGGAAGTGTGTCTGAAGGTGTGAATGTGTTTGTTAGTATCAAGATCAGAGAACGACAGTTTTCTTTTGTTCCAGTCCATTGTCACTCTTATCCTCTGGATCTTCTCCACAGAGAGAACAGATAATCCTGATGGTGACGCTGCTTTGTATTTACCTTCATGGAACCCTATAGTCCATGATCTAGACAGATCTTTTCCTTTCCTCTGGAGAGGTTCTGCTGACACACCCAGTAACCAGCGTGTACTGTCTCCTACCAGGACGTCCCAGCTGTGAGTCCCTGAGTTAAAACCCTCAGATCCCAGGACTGAGGCGTAATGATCAAACCTCTCTGGATTGTCAGGCAGCTTCTGTTTCTCTCCTCCTCTCAAACTGGTCAGATCTTTAGACAGGACGAGCCACGGATAAGCAGAGTTTGGGTCCAGAACCACAGGACTGTAGGAGACCAGGTCCTTCATCTTGTTCCAGATGTTGAAGCTCAGGTTGCCCAGATAATTGGCCTCGTCTATCAGAGCTCCTGAGGCCAGCTGTGGATCATCCAGCAGGGGGCGCTGCTGGATTCGTTTCACTGAAGCCTTGTAGTTGAGCAGGAACGAGACGTCTTCAGCTCTCAGCTCGTCCTCTGTGGTTCTGATTGTGTCTGAAAGAGCCGTCATGTCTCTGCTCAGAGCCTCAATCTTCTCCTTCATCATCCGTCTCTTCTGCTCCTCTTCCTCCCTCAGTGCAGCCATCCTGGCCTCCTCTTCCTCCTCCAGAAACTGATGAAGCTTTTTAAACTGCTCCTTGATCTGCGTCTCTGTGAGTCCGGCCTGGACCTTAATGTGTTTTGCTGTTTGTTCACACTCTACTTTAACACGTTCAAAACTCTGTAACTTCTTCTTCAAGGGCTCCAGAGTTTCCTGAAGTTGCTTCTTGTGTTGTTGTGCAGCTTCATCGATGGGACTGAATCTGTGGTTGGTGTGTTTTTTTGAATCTTTGCAGACGAGACACACTGGCTGCTGATGGTCCAGACAGAAGAGTCTGAGTTTCTCTCAGTGCAGACTGCAGAGAGCAGGTGAAGAGCTCTGATCTCTCTCCAGTAAGAAGGCCTCACACAGGTTCTTTAACGCCAGGTTAGGTGGCATACCCTTTGAAGATCTTCTCTTACAAAGTGGACACTCTTTAACTTTTTTGCCTTTCCACCAGCTCTTCACACAGTCTTTACAGAAGCTGTGGCTACATGTTAGAAGAACAGGATCTTTAAAGACATCTTGGCAGACGGAACAGTAGAGATCCTCTTCTAATCTGGAAGCCATTGAGTCTCCAGGTGAAGCTGAAAACAGACAGTCAGTCAGTCACAGCTCCATGAACTTCACTGAGGTTCACTTCCCCTCTGAGTCGAGGTGTTTGTTAAACTCACGGTCAGTGTGTGGAGTGTCGGCAGGTTGTAGTTTGACTCTTCTCTCCTGTAGCTGGACTCACTCAGGACGTCTGGTCTGGTTTGGTTCAGTTTGGTTTGGAAGGTGAATGTGATCGTCTGGTTTTCAGCCTGCGTCTCTTCAGGGAGGAACAGATGCTTCCTGGTTTCTCTGGTGTGTCAGGACACGATTGTAAAAAGTAATTCAAGCCTTGGATTTGATAACTGGTCAAAAGTCATTTGGCAGCAACAAGCTCACACAGACAAGAAACTTGGTTGTAAAATAGCTGCTTGAATATGATCGTTATCTGCTGAAGGTTCAATGTTCAGACGTCGTTCTGCAAAAGTTTAATATTAACAGGAAGTGCAGGGGGGGGGGAGTCTGTGACGTAACTGCAGACATGAAGTCTTATTAATGAGAAAGAAGCAAAGTGCAAACAAAGTGTCACAGTGTCAGAAAATTAAAAGATGTTTTTTTATAGATATCCAACTTCCCAGCAACACTTTCCAGCTCCTCTTCCATCCTGAGCCAGTCCTCAGCCAAATGGGAAATAAAGCACCAAGGAGACCTCCTGATAAAATGCCTGAACCTCCTCCGACGCCACTTCCTGTCTTCTGCCTGTGCAATGGAAGCCCTGAACATGGCTCAATCAGCGTCAGTCAGAGGCGCTGACGTTGGCCTCTGACTGCACGGCTCCTGAGACTACCGGGTTTCCACTATCTTTTCAGTTGTTTGGTCGTACTCCTCGCTGACCTGTTGATGGGATGTTGGGGAGTGTTCTCTTGAATGGAGAGAATGTGAATGTTGATGTATATGTTCAGTCTTTAGGAAGGGACCTGAGGGAGGCAACCTTACTGCCTCAGAGGAACCTCAGTAAGCAGCAGGCGAAACAGGCAGAGGGGTATAACAAGAAGGTGAAGGGGTTTCTGTTGAAGTAGGAGAGAGAGTCCTGCTGTTGAACAAAGGGGAGAGAGGTCAAAAGAAGCTGGCTGACCATTGGGAGGGGGTGGTGTATGTGGTTGTGGGTAAAAATGTGAGTCTTCACACGTATAACTTTCGCCATCCAACAGGTCGGATTGAGACAGTTCATCGGAACTTGATCTTGCCTGTTCATTTGTTACCACCACCTTCTTGGGGGGAGGGTGATAAGGAGATCAGCCTCTCTTCTTCCACTACTGGTCAGAACCAAGATTCTTCAGGAACCTCGAGTCACAGGGAGCAGAGTGATACTAGGACCGCTGGCTGGGTATCTGATCCTGCTGAGTCTCAGGTTGTTGATGATAGCAAAGAGCACGTCCAACATGTGGAGTGGATGGTGGTACGACTGCTGAGCTGCAGGCTCAGGTGGGCATGAGATCCCGTCAGACATCGGACCGGTCATTCAGTGTTCAGAGTATTGTGTCTGCTGTCAGTGATTCCATGTGTTCAGTTGGGACTTGTTAGGAATTTCAAACTTTTAACTATAGGTTGTGTCTGACTGAACTCTTAAAAATAAAGATAGAAGTATTGTTAGTTAGATATTAGGCCTTCATACAAATTATTTAATAATAACCTTTTCCTTCCTAGGGGTTAATCTACAAATTAAGAATGACCGTTAACTTGATCTCATTTCTAACTTCTGTATTAAAGCATAATTTCATTAGATTCATTAAACTCACATAGAGTCTCACAGCTGTCTGATAAAGTCGTGGAGGTCAGACAGAGTGACGTTGTTGACTTAATTCTGTATGTTGCTTTGGGTTTCGAGGATGCGAATGTTTACACAGTCAGGCTTGTTTTGAAATAGCTGAAAGAATAATAATCTTTTCTCCAATTGTAAACACCTTTGACCCATATTGCATCTGTGGTTGAAGGACGTTCTTGTAGTAAAACTCGTTGTCTAGCAACTATATTGTCATTTGGGAGTGTCTCCCTGTTCACTTCCGTATTCCAAAAGCCAGGAAGCGTGCGCACTTCCGAGGAGGGAGGAACGAAGATCTACTGTTTAAAATGGACTGATGCCGGATGTTCGAGGCGCTCTGATACACTTAATGTACTGGAAGCCAATTGTGTCTTTTGCCGTAACCTGTTCATTGCTTTCCTAAATAAATTCTTAATTGAGCAAAACTGAGTTTGGCTCTTCTTCTCGTTAAAGAAGTAAAGAACACGCTGTTGTTTTTTCTTAACAGACTGCATGGGGGGGGGGGGGGTTGGCAGTGGGAAGTGAATCTACAACTGTGTCTAGGTTAAGGGAGAAGGAGACTGCGAATTCCCTAAGACCAGGTAGACCATGAACAGATTTGTCCAGACCATGTCGACACAAAGGGGAATTTCTAGCAAAGGGATTTTTTTTTATTAGGGTGGACAATGTTTCTGTTGATAAAAAAATATATATATATATATATATATAAAAATAAGGAACATGGGGATTTTTGGGTGGAGCATAACAACATTTGGATAGACCTTGTATGTGAATTGTCTTAAAAAGCATTCACGACGCAGAAGGAAAGACACGATATCAGGACACGATTGTAAAAAGTAATTCAAGCCTTGGATTTGATAACTGGTCAAAAGTCATTTGGCAGCAACAAGCTCACACAGACAAGAGACTTGGTTGTAAAATAGCTGCTTGAATATGATCGTGATCTGCTGAGGGTTCAAAGTTCAGAGGTCGTTCTGCTGAAGTAAAGATAAGTTATGATAAAATATTAACTTCGTCAAGAAGAGGTTTGTGTCAGATCCTGTGGACAAAAGTGAGGAAGTGCAGGGGGAGGAGTCTGTATCGTAACTGCAGAGCTGAAGTCGCACATTAAAGAGACAGAAGCAAAGTGCAAACAAATGAACACAATGTTATTGTGTGCGTGTGTGAGGTTTCAAAATGGCGGCTGGCCACTATGAAGACAGAAGATCCCCTGGAGAGTTGGGATCATGGGGCTGAGATCACAGGTGTGTGAGGTGTTGGTGCCGGTCAGAGGAAGTAGTTAGTTGCATGTAAAGAAAGATTCTGATTCTACGAAGAGCATCACAGAACTAACCTTAGCTTTCAAGTAACGTATTACCAACTATCACAAAAACACAAATCCAATTTATAAAACATCACATGAATAGAGTTCAACAGTCCTGTGCATAGGCCTCATGTGATCAGCCCAGTTATGTTACCAGGTCATGAAAAGGTGGAAAGGTCCTTTTTGAGGTGCTGTTTAAAGTCCAGTGAACTGGTCTTGCTGGTTGTGGCTCCTGTTGTTGTGCATCTGCTGGTCAGACTTTGTGTTGTGACCAGTTGCTTGTGCTGCAGTTCTTAGGCAGGCTCTCGTGTTGCTGCCTTCTGGAAGGTTTCAGCAGTCTGCTTCAGGCCGGCCTGCTTGGAGGTCCAAAGAGCTGGAGCAGGGAGAGGAACCTCCTCCTCCTGCAGAGGTCAGTAGAAAAGAGGGGAACTGGGCTTTTATTGTCCTGGTGACCTCATGGGTCGGGGGACACACAGTGACCACTAGGGGTTGGAAGCTGTGTCCAGGGGCAGGTTCACACCGAGGTGTGAAGTGGAAGCAACCTGTAACACTTAGTTGTAGAAGCTTATCTTTGTCTCCAGAGACCCAACTATTGTTCACAACAATTAGGTCCCAACGTTCAAATAAGTAATAATTCAAGAATAAACGTATATATAACTCAATTTAAAACTTGAAACTATCTGAGGGTCACATCTGTGTGATGTTGAATGAATCTAAGGAAGATATGCGTTAATATAAAAAGTTAAGTATATTGTATGCCACAGATTCACAATCCCACAACAGGCAGCGGCTCTTATCAGACCTCTTATCAAGACAGTGTGAGACTGACCAGCGATGTGACGCACACACATTCTAACTAACTTCGAGATTAACACCAAGCAGCAACGGTTATTATAAATCCTTTGTGAAGGCCATATATCTGTACCAAACTGCTCCTGCCCCCACCCTCTTTTCTTTTGTTTAGAGTTCAGTTCTATTGACATCTTCACAGATACACACACAAAGACAAACTAAAATTTAAAATCCCAACAAATCCTACTTAATGACAGATAATGTTATATTTACATTTCAACTTAAAAAAGCTCAGAACTCTGTTTCTGTTTCATAGTTTTTATTATTTTGATCACAATATTAAAATCACATCACTAGGCTGCTGATGAATAAACACTTTTACAGACAGAATCATTTTGGCTTCATCACATCAAACAGACAAATGTTTATATATGTTGGATTATTTCATATGTGAACAGACTTTATGTGATTAAACATGAATCATGTCTAATGTGTGAGTTTTAATAAAGTTTGTTGAATGTGAACAATGATCAGCTGTTATTGATAAATGTGTTTTATGTGGATCTTCATCAGTTTGCTCGACTTCATGGATCCACACAAAATCTAAATGATAGAAAACATTTTCCATGAAAGTAAAAAACAAACCAAAGATAAAGATCAGAAAATAATCAAATCTTTTTACACACGTGGAAAAGTCGACAGGAGAAATATAAATGAGTGAGAAGTAAAAGGAGAAATAAACAAAGCTTTAGAATAACAAGTTCAACATTTAAATTCAGCAGATTTCTCTTGAAGAAATAAACATGATGAATGAAATCTGCTCTGATCCAGCGTCACAGAGACTTTCACAGGTAACAGCTTCAAGGGATCTATAATGCTAAAGTATGGAAACATCTTCTGAGTGGAAGTGTGTCTGAAGGTGTGAATGTGTTTGTTAGTATCAAGATCAGAGAACGACAGTTTTCTTTTGTTCCAGTCCATTGTCACTCTTATCCTCTGGATCTTCTCCACAGAGAGAACAGATAATCCTGATGGTGACGCTGCTTTGTATTTACCTTCATGGAACCCTATAGTCCATGATCTAGACAGATCTTTTCCTTTCCTCTGGAGAGGTTCTGCTGACACACCCAGTAACCAGCGTGTACTGTCTCCTACCAGGACGTCCCAGCTGTGAGTCCCTGAGTTAAAACCCTCAGATCCCAGGACTGAGGCGTAATGATCAAACCTCTCTGGATTGTCAGGAAGCTTCTGTTTCTCTCCTCCTCTCAAACTGGTCAGATCTTCAGACAGGACGAGGCATGGACTAGCAGAGTTTGGGTCCAGAACCACAGGACTGTAGGAGACCAGGTCCTTCATCTTGTTCCAGATGTTGAAGCTCAGGTTGCCCAGATAATTGGCCTCGTCTATCAGAGCTCCTGAGGCCAGCTGTGGATCATCCAGCAGGGGGCGCTGGTGGACTCGTTCCACTGCAGTCTTGTAGTTGAGCAGGAACGAGACGTCTTCAGCTCTCAGCTCGTCCTCTGTGGTTCTGATTGTGTCTGAAAGAGCCGTCATGTCTCTGCTCAGAGCCTCAATCTTCTCCTTCATCATCCGTCTCTTCTGCTCCTCTTCCTCCCTCAGTGCAGCCATCCTGGCCTCCTCTTCCTCCTCCAGAAACTGATGAAGCTTTTTAAACTGCTCCTTGATCTGCGTCTCTGTGAGTCCGGCCTGGACCTTAATGTGTTCTGCTGTTTGTTCACACTCTACTTTAACACGTTCAAAACACTGTAACTTCTTCTTCAAGGGCTCCAGAGTTTCCTGAAGCTGCTTCTTGTGTTGTTGTGCAGCTTCATCGATGGGACTGAATCTGTGGTTGGTGTGTTTTTTTGAATCTTTGCAGACGAGACACACTGGCTGCTGATGGTCCAGACAGAAGAGTCTGAGTTTCTCTGAGTGCAGACTGCAGAGAGCAGGTGAAGAGCTCTGATCTCTCTCCTGTAAGAAGGCCTCACACAGGTTCTTTAACGCCAGGTTAGGTGGCATACCCTTTGAAGATCTTCTCTTACAAAGTGGACACTCTTTTACTTCTTTGTCTTTCCACCAGCTCTTCAAACAGTCTTTACAGAAGCTGTGGCTACATGACAGAAGAACAGGATCTCTGAAGACATCATGGCAGACGGAACAGTAGAGATCCTCTTCTGATCTGGAAGCCATTGAGTCTCTAGGTGAAGCTGAAAACAGACAGTCAGTCAGTCACAGCTCCATGAACTTCACTGAGGTTCACTTCCCCTCTGAGTCGAGGTGTTTGTTAAACTCACGGTCAGTGTGTGGAGCGTCGGCAGGTTGTAGTTTGACTCTTCTCTCCTGTAGCTGGACTCACTCAGGACGTTTGGTCTGGTTTGGTTCAGTTTGGTTTGGAAGGTGAATGTGATCGTCTGGTTTTCAGCCTGCGTCTCTTCAGGGAGGAACAGATGCTTCCTGGTTTCTCTGGTGTGTCAGGACACGATTGTAAAAAGTAATTCAAGCCTTGGATTTGATAACTGGTCAAAAGTCATTTGGCAGCAACAAGCTCAGACATACAAGAGACTTGGTTGTAAAATAGCTGCTTGAATATGATCGTTATCTGCTGAAGGTTCAATGTTCAGACGTCGTTCTGCAAAAGTTTAATATTAACAGGAAGTGCAGGGGGGGGGAGTCTGTGACGTAACTGCAGACATGAAGTCTTATTAATGAGAAAGAAGCAAAGTGCAAACAAAGTGTCACAGTGTCAGAAAATTAAAAGATGTTTTTTATACATATCCAACTTCCCAGCAACACTTTCCAGCTCCTCTTCCATCCTGAGCCAGTCCTCAGCCAAATGGGATGTAAAGCACCAAGGAGACCTCCTGGTAAAAAGCCTAAACCTCCTCTGACGCCACTTCCTGTCTTCTGCCTGTGCAATGGAAGCCCTGAACATGGCTCAATCAGCTTGGTGCATAACAACAGGAACACCTTCCTTTTGATAACTAATGTAATTGGGAGCTAGGCTTGTCTTTTAATACTGTGAAACAGGGGAAAGGTCCTTTTTGAGGTGCTGTTTAAAGTCCAGTGAACTGGTCTTGCTGGTTGTGTCTCCTGTTGTTGTGCATCTGCTGGTCAGACTTTGTGTCGTGGCCAGTTGCTTGTGCTGCAGTTCTTAGGCAGGCTCTCGTGTCGCTGCCTTCTGGAAGGTCTCAGCAGTCTGCTTCAGGCCGGCCTGCTTGGAGGTCCAGAGAGCTGGAGCAGGGAGAGGAACCTTCCCCTCCTGCAGAGGTCAGTAGAAAAGAGGAGAACTGGGCTTTTATTGTCCTGGTGACCTCATGGGTCGGGGGGGCACACAGTGACCACTAGGGGTTGGAAGCTGTGTCCAGGGGCAGGTTCACCCAAGGTGTGAAGTGGAAGCATCCTCAGAGACTGAGTTCTGGAAGCTCATCTTTGTCTCCAGAACAAAGAAGACATGTGGTCTCAGGCTTTGTCTTCACATGTCGGCCCAACTATTGTTCACAACTATTAGCTCCCAGCTTTTAAATAAGTAATAATTCATGAATAAACATATATTTAACTCAATTTAAAAGCCTGAAAATATCTGAGTTTTCAATCCTACTGAATGACAGATAATGTTATATTTACATCTCAACTTAGAAAAGGTCAGAACTCTGTTTCTGTTTCATAGTTTTTATTATTTTGATCACAATATTAAAGTCACATCACTCGGCTGCTGTTGAAAAAACACTTTTACAGAATCATTTGACTTCATCACAGTGTTAAATTCTACTTAATGACAGATAATGATTTTGTCTCATGACCTTAAAATGTGTATATAGCACGTGTTCTCATGGTTAGTGTGTGACTGATCACCTCCTGTTTATCCTGATCCTTAGTTGGAAAGTTTCTGAACTGGTTCGTCTGGTTTATATGGTTAGTAAGGGAAATGCACAGTTGTTCCTGTAGACGCTGTATAGAGGAAAACAAAGTTATAACTTATATCTTGTGGGCGAGAGGGGTCATGTTGTCATGAGGCGTAAAACAGTGGGGGTGAATATAGTAGAAGTAGTATTTTGTTGCGCTTGTTAGGAATTTAAATTTATATATAGTGTGGGTCTGACTAAACTCTATGCAATAAAGTTCGGAGGGGGGGGACATGAACAGTTTGGACCAGATAAGGGCCTGCACACAAATGATTTAATAATTAACTTTTTCCTTCCTAGTGTTTAATCATTGTTGTTTAGTCTCACACTTGTCTTGATAAAAGGTCTGCTAAGAGCTGCTGCCTGTTTTGAAGACTGTGAAATCTGTGACATACTATACACTGTACGTTAACTTGTTCTCATTTCTAACTTTTGTATTAAAACATAATTCCCTTAAATTCATTCAACATTACATAGATTTCGAGCAGCTGTCTGATAAGTTCTGGAGGTCGGACAGAGTGACTTTGTTGACTTTGTTTTGTTGTTTTGGTTTCGTGGATCTTAATGTTTACACACTCAGGACATGTTTTGATGAAGCAGAAACATAATAT
This sequence comes from Limanda limanda, assembly GCF_963576545.1. Taxonomy (NCBI): domain Eukaryota; kingdom Metazoa; phylum Chordata; class Actinopteri; order Pleuronectiformes; family Pleuronectidae; genus Limanda; species Limanda limanda. The sequence continues at coordinate 27,624,950 of NC_083647.1, read as the reverse complement.
TAGCATGCTAGGTGAACATTGTGTTTGTTAGCTGGAAGCTATATTGTACAGGAGATGAGCAGCTTCATGACAGACACTGTTTTGTTTCCACAAGTGCAGATGCTGACGGTCAGTGTGGAGAAAAGAGTCTGAAGGTTCAAGATTCAAGAGTTTATTGTTATATGCACAATAATTACATGAAGCAGTCGCTGTCAATGAAATGCTTGGGTCACAGGCTCTTATAGCAATGCTCAGAATACTACAAGCAAAGAAATATAAAATAATATAAAAAAGAATTCAAAAATGTTATATAGAAAATGAAATACATATATGTAAAATATATACATACACTTAAAGAAAAGACAATTGTGCAAATATGTGTAATAGTGCAGTTATCTGTGTGGCTGTTACTGGGCAGACAATAAAAACATTTGGAAAGACCTTGTATGTGAAGTGTCTTAAAAAGCATTCACGACGCAGAAGGAAAGACACGATATCAGGACACGATTGTAAAAAGTAATTCAAGCCTTGGATTTGATAACTGGTCAAAAGTCATTTGGCAGCAACAAGCTCACACAGACAAGAGACCTGGTTGTAAAATAGCTGCTTGAATATGATCGTGATCTGCTGAGGGTTCAAAGTTCAGAGGTCGTTCTGCTGAAGTAAAGATAAGTTATGATAAAATATTAACTTCGTCAAGAAGAGGTTTGTGTCAGATCCTGTAGACAAAAGTGAGGAAGTGCAGGGGGAGGAGTCTGTATCGTAACTGCAGAGCTGAAGTCGCATTAAAGAGACAGAAGCAAAGTGCAAACCAATGAACACAATGTCATTGTGTGTGTGTGTGAGGTTTCAAAATGGCGGCTGGCCACTATGAAGACAGAAGACCCCCTGGAGAGTTAGGATCATGGGGCTGAGATCACAAGTGTGTGAGGTGTTGGTGCCGGTCAGAGGAAGTAGTTAGTTGCATGTAAAGAAAGATTCTGATTCTACGAAGAGCATCACAGAACTAACCTTAGCTTTCAAGTAACGTATTACCAAATATCACAAAAACACAAATCCAATTTATAAAACATCACATGAATAGAGTTCAACAGTCCTGTGCATAGGCCTTGTGTAATCAGCCCAGTTATGTTACCAGTTCATGAAAAGGTGGAAAGGTCCTTTTTGAGGTGCTGTTTAAAGTCCAGTGAACTGGTTTTGCTGGTTGTGGCTCCTGTTGTTGTGCATCTGCTGGTCAGACTTTGTGTTGTGACCAGTTGCTTGTGCTGCAGTTCTTAGGCAGGCTCTCGTGTCGCTGCCTTCTGGAAGGTCTCAGCAGTCTGCTTCAGGCCGGCCTGCTTGGAGGTCCAAAGAGCTGCAGCAGGGAGAGGAACCTCCTCCTCCTGCAGAGGTCAGTAGAAAAGAAACCGCACACATTATTATCATTTTTATCAGCAATAAATACGTGAATACACACGTCCGCAAGACCCTCGTCAGCCCTCATCCTAGAGTTTACAGTCACACAGCTCTTTGTAGATCCTCTTACATATCTTTGGTATGTCCTCCAGGCTTTGTCTTCACATGTCGGCCCAACTATTGTTCACAACTATTAGCTCCCAGCGTTTAAATAAGTAATAATTCATGAATAAACATATATATAACTCAATTTAAAACCTGAAACTATCTGAGGGTCAAATCTGTCATTGCGTGTTCTTTTATACTAAATATGAGAAGAACCGGTCTCGGTTTGGTTCGATCACGTATTTACGCTGATGCCTTGTGGGTCGGTGTTGTTGTTCATTGGGGTAAAGAATATTGTGTTCCTGCTCTATCGGCTGTATGTTCTGTTTGTGTAAACATTTGCATCCTACAAACCAAAACAATGCCTTTCTTTCTCCCCTCCTAAAGCTGGGGCGGCTGCTTGAACTCCGTGTGATGTTGAATGAATCTAAGGGAGATATGAGTTAATATAAAAAGTTAAGTATATTGTATGCCACAGATTCACAATCCCACAACAGGCAGCGGCTCTTATCAGACCTCTTATCAAGACAGGTGTGAGACTGACCAGCGATGTGACGCACACACATTCTAACTTCAAGATTAACACCAAGCAGCAACGGTTATTATAAATCATTTGTGAAGGCCATATATCTGTCCCAAACTGCTCCTGCCCCCACCCTCTTTTGTTTTTTCAGATACACACACAAAGACAAACTAAAATTTAAAATCCCAACAAATCCTACTTAATGACAGATAATGTTATATTTACATTTCAACTTAAAAAAGCTCAGAACTCTGTTTCTGTTTCATAGTTTTTATTATTTTGATCACAATATTAAAATCATATCTCTAGGCTGCTGTTGAATAAACACTTTTACAGACAGAATCATTTTGGCTTCATCACATCAAACAGACAAATGTTCATATATGTTGGATTATTTCATATGTGAACAGACTTTATGTGATAAACATGAATGTGGTCTCATGTGTGAGTTTTAATAAAGTTTGTTGAATGTGAACAATGATCAGCTGTTATTGATAAATGTGTTTTTATGTGGATCTTCATCAGTTTGCTCGACTTCATGGATCCACACAAAATCTAAATGATAGAAAACATTTTCCATGAAAGTAAAAAACAAACCAAAGATAAAGATCAGAAAATAATTAAATCGTATTACACACCTCGAAAAGTCAAAGGAGAAATAAACAAAGCTTTAGAATAACGAGTTTAACTTTTAAATTCAGCAGATTTCTCTTGAAGAAATAAACATGATGAATAAAATCTTTATCTCTAACGGCTCTGATCCAGCGTCACAGAGACTTTCACAGGTAACAGCTTCAAGGGATCTGTAATGCTAAAGTATGGAAACATCTTCTGAGTGAAACTGTGTATGAAGGTGTGAATGTGTTTGTTAGTATCAAGATCAGAGAACGACAGTTCTCCTCTGTTCCAGTCCAGCTTCACTCTGATCCTCTGGATCTTCTGCACAGAGAGAACAGATGATCCTGATGAAGACCATGCTGAGTATTTACCTTCATAAAACTGTATTCTCCAGTATCCAGACCGTTTGCTTCCCTTCCTCTGGACAGGCTCTGCTCTTACACCCAGTTCCCAGCATGTACTGTCTCCAACCAGGACGTCCCAGCTGTGAGTCCCTGAGTTAAAACCCTCAGATCCCAGGACTGAGGAGTAATAATCAAACCTCTCTGGATTGTGAGGAAGCTTCTGTTTCGCTTCTTGTCTCAAGCTGGTCAGATCTTTAGACAGGACGAGGCATGGACTAGCAGAGTTTGGGTCCAGAACAACAGGACTGTAGGAGACCTCGTCCTTCATCTTGTTCCAGATGTTGAAGCTCAGGTTGCCCAGATGTTTGGCCTTGTCTATCAGAGCTCCTGAGGCCAGCTGTGGATCATCCAGCAGGGGGCGCTGCTGGACTCGTTCCACTGCAGCCTTGTAGTTGAGCAGGAACGAGACGTCTTCAGCTCTCAGCTCGTCCGCTGTGGTTCTGATTGTGTCTGAAAGAGCCGTTATGTCTTCGCTCAGATCCTCAATCTTCTCCTTCATCCTCCGACTCTTCTGCTCCTCTTCCTCCCTCAGTGCAGCCATCCTTGCCTCCTCTTCCTCCTCCAGAAACTGATGAAGCTTTTTAAACTGCTCCTTGATCTGCGTCTCTGTGAGTCCGGCCTGGACCTTAATGTGTTTTGCTGTTTGTTCAAACTCTACTTTAACACGTTCAAAACACTGTAACTTCTTCTTCAAGGGCTCCAGAGTTTCCTGAAGCTGCTTCTTGTGTTCTTCTGCAGCTTCATCGATGGGTCTGAATCTGTGGTCGGTGTGTTTTTTTGAATCTTTGCAGACGAGACACACTGGCTCCTGATGGTCCAGACAGAAGAGTGTGAGTTTCTCTGAGTGCAGACTGCAGCGAGCAGGTGAAGAGCTCTGATCTCTCTCCAGTAAGAAGGTCTCACACAGGTTCTTTAACACCAGGTTACAAGGTGGTTCCATCATTGAAGATCTTTTCTTACAAAGTGGACACTCTTTAACTTTTTTGCCTTTCCACCAGCTCTTCACACAGTCTTTACAGAAGCTGTGGCTACATGACAGAAGAACAGGATCTCTGAAGACATCTTGGCAGACGGAACAGCAGAGATCTTCTTCTAATCTGGAAGCCATCGAGTCTCCAGGTGAAGCTGAAAACAGACAGTCAGTCAGTCACAGCTCCATGAACTTCACTGAGGTTCACTTCCCCTCTGAGTCGAGGTGTTTGTTAAACTCACGGTCAGTGTGTGGAGCGTCGGCAGGTTGTAGTTTGACTCTTCTCTCCTGTAGCTGGACTCACTCAGGACGTCTGGTCTGGTTTAGTTTGGTTTGGAAGGTGAATGTGATCGTCTGGTTTTCAGCCTGCGTCTCTTCAGGGAGGAACAGATGCTTCCTGGTTTCTCTGGTGTGTCAGGACACGATTGTAAAAAGTAATTCAAGCCTTGGATTTGATAACTGGTCAAAAGTCATTTGGCAGCAACAAGCTCACACAGACAAGAGACTTGGTTGTAAAATAGCTGCTTGAATATGATCGTTATCTGCTGAAGGTTCAATGTTCAGACGTCGTTCTGCAAAAGTTTAATATTAACAGGAAGTGCAGGTGGGGGGGGAGTCTGTGACGTAACTGCAGACATGAAGTCTTATTAATGAGAAAGAAGCAAAGTGCAAACAAAGTGTCACAGTGTCAGAAAATTAATAGATGTTTTTTTATACATATCCAACTTCCCAGCAACACTTTCCAGCTCCTCTTCCATCCTGAGCCAGTCCTCAGCCAAATGGGATGTAAAGCAGCAAGGAGACCTCCTGGTAAAATGCCTAAACCTCCTCTGACGCCACTTCCTGTCTCCTGCCTGTGCAATGGAAGCCCTGAACATGGCTCAATCAGCTTGGTGCATAACAACAGGAAAACCTTCCTTTTGATAACTAATGTAATTGGGAGCTAGGCTTGTCTCTTAATACTGTGAAACAGGGGAAAGCTCCTTTTTGAGGTGCTGTTTAAAGTCCAGTGAACTGGTCTTGCTGGTTGTGGCTCCTGTTGTTGTGCATCTGCTGGTCAGACTTTGTGTCGTGACCAGTTGCTTGTGCTGCAGTTCTTAGGCAGGCTCTCGTGTCGCTGCCTTCTGGAAGGTTTCAGCAGTCTGCTTCAGGCCGGCCTGCTTGGAGGTCCAAAGAGCTGCAGCAGGGAGAGGAACCTCCTCCTCCTGCAGAGGTCAGTAGAAAAGAGGGGAACTGGGCTTTTATTGTCCTGGTGACCTCATGGGTCGGGGGACACACAGTGACCACTAGGGGTTGAAAGCTGTGTCCAGGGGCAGGTTCACCCAAGGTGTGAAGTGGAAGCATCCTCAGAGACTGAGTTCTGGAAGCTCATCTTTGTCTCCAGAACAAAGAAGACATGTGGTCTCAGGCTTTGTCTTCACATGTCGGCCCAACTATTGTTCACAACTATTAGCTCCCAGCTTTTAAATAAGTAATAATTCATGAATAAACATATATTTAACTCAATTTAAAAGCCTGAAAATATCTGAGTTTTCAATCCTACTGAATGACAGATAATGTTATATTTACATCTCAACTTAGAAAAGGTCAGAACTCTGTTTCTGTTTCATAGTTTTTATTATTTTGATCACAATATTAAAGTCACATCACTCGGCTGCTGTTGAAAAAACACTTTTACAGACAGAATCATTTTGACTTCATCACAGTGTTAAATCCTACTTAATGACAGATAATGATTTTGTCTCATGACCTTAAAATGTGTATATAGCACGTGTTCTCATGGTTAGTGTGTGACTGATCACCTCATGTTTATCCTGATCCTTAGTTGGAAAGTTTCTGAACTGGTTCGTCTGGTTTATATGGTTAGTAAGGGAAATGCACAGTTGTTCCTTTAGACGCTGTATAGAGGAAAACAAAGTTAGGAATTATATCTTGTGGGCGAGAGGGGTCATGTTGTCATGATGCGCAAAACAGTGGGGGTGAATATAGTAGAAGTAGTATTTTGTTGCGCTTATTAGGAATTTAAATGTATATATAGTGTGGGTCTGACTAAACTCTATGCAATAAAGTTCGGAGGGGGGGGACATGAACAGTTTGGACCACATAAGGGCCTGCACACAAATGATTTAATAATTAACTTTTTCCTTCCTAGTGTTTAATCATTGTTGTTTAGTCTCACACCTGTCTTGATAAAAGGTCTGCTAAGAGCTGCTGCCTGTTTTGAAGACTGTGAAATCTGTGACATACTATACACCGTACGTTAACTTGTTCTCATTTCTAACTTTTGTATTAAATCATAATTCCCTTAAATTCATTCAACATCACATATATTTCGAGCAGCTCTCTGATAAGTTCTGGAGGTCGGACAGAGTGACTTTGTTGACTTTGTTTTGTTTTGTTGTTTTGGTTTCGTGGATCTTAATGTTTACACAGTCAGGACATGTTTTGATGAAGCAGAAACATAATATTAGCATGCTTGGTGAACATTGTGTTCGTTAGCTGGAAGTTATATTGTACAGGAGATGAGCAGCTTCATGATAGACACTGTTTTGTTTCCACAACTGCAGATGCTGACGGTCAGTGTGGAGAAGAGTCTGAAGGTTCAAGATTCAAGAGTTTATTGTTATATGCACAATAATTACATGAAGCAGTCGCTGGAAATGAAATGCTTGGGTCACAGGCTCTTAAAGCAATGCTCAGAATACTACAAGCAAAGAAATATCGAATAAAATAATATAAAAAAGAATTAAATTATGTTAAATAGAAAATGAAATACATATATCTAAAATATATATATACACCTAAAGAAAAAAGAATAGTGAAAATATTTGCAATAGTGCAGTTATCTGTGGGGCTGTTACTGGGAAGACAATAAAAACATTTGGAAATACATTGTATGTGAAGTGTCTTAAAAAGCATTCACGACGCAGAAGGAAAGACACGATATCAGGACAAGATTGTAAAAAGTAATTCAAGCCTTGGATTTGATAACTGGTCAAAAGTCATTTGGCAGCAACAAGCTCACACAGACAAGAGACCTGGTTGTAAAATAGCTGCTTGAATATGATCGTTATCTGCTGAGGGTTCAACGTTCAGAGGTCGTTCTGCTGAAGTAAATATAAGTTATGATAAAATATTAACTTCGTCAAGAAGAGGTTTGTGTCAGATCCTGTAGACAAAAGTGAGGAAGTGCAGGGGAAGGAGTCTGTATCGTAACTGCAGAGCTGAAGTCGCACATTAAAGAGACAGAAGCAAAGTGCAAACAAATGAACACAATGTCATTGTGTGCGTGTGGGAGGTTTCAAAATGGCGGCTGGCCACTATGAAGACAGAAGACCCCCTGGAGAGTTGGGATCATGGGGCTGAGATCACAAGTGTGTGAGGTGTTGGTGCCGGTCAGAGGAAGTAGTTAGTTGCATGTAAAGAAAGATTCTGATTCTACGAAGAGCATCACAGAACTAACATTAGCTTTCAAGTAACGTATTACCAACTATCACAAAAACACAAATCCAATTTATTAAACATCACATGAATAGAGTTCAACAGTCCTGTGCATAGGCCTCGTGTAATCAGCCCAGTTATGTTACCAGTTCATGAAAAGGGGGAAAGGTGCTTTTTGAGGTGAAGTTTAAAGTCCAGTGAACTGGTCTTGCTGGTTGTGTCTCCTGTTGTTGTGCATCTGCTGGTCAGACTCTGTGTCGTGACCAGTTGCTTGTGCTGCAGTTCTTAGACAGGCTCTCGTGTCGCTGCCTTCTGGAAGGTTTCAGCAGTCTGCTTCAGGCCGGCCTGCTTGGAGGTCCAAAGAGCTGCAGCAGGGAGAGGAACCTCCTCCTCCTGCAGAGGTCAGTAGAAAAGAGGGGAACTGGGCTTTTATTGTCCTGGTGACCTCATGGGTCGGGGGGCACACAGTGACCACTAGGGGTTGGAAGCTGTGTCCAGGGGCAGGTTCACCCCGAGGTGTGAAGTGGAAGCAACCTGTAACACTTAGTTGTAGAAGCTTATCTTTGTCTCCAGAGACCCAACTATTGTTCACAACAATTAGGTCCCAACGTTCAAATAAGTAATAATTCATGAATAAACGTATATATAACTCAATTTAAAACTTGAAACTATCTGAGGGTCACATCTCTGTGATGTTGAATGAATCTAAGGGAGATATGCGTTAATATAAAAAGATAAGTATATTGTATGCCACAGATTCACAATCCCACAACAGGCAGCGGCTCCTATCAGACCTCTTATCAAGACAGGTGTGAGACTGACCAGCGATGTGACGCACACACATTCTAACTTCAAGATTAACACCAAGCAGCAACGGTTATTATAAATCATTTGTGAAGGCCATATATCTGTACCAAACTGCTCCTGCCCCCACCCTCCTTTCTTTTGTTTAGAGTTCAGTTCTATTGCCATCTTCAGATACACACACAAAGACGAACTAAAATTTAAAATCCCAACAAATCCTACTTAATGACAGAGAACTTAAAAAAGGCAAAAACTCTGTTTCTGTTTAATAGTTTTTATAATTTAATCACAATATTAAAATCACATCACTAGGCTGCTGTTGAATAAACATTTTTACAAACAGAAACATTTTGGCTTCATCACATCAAACAGACAAATGTTCATATATGTTGGATTATTTCATATGTGAACAGACTTTATGTGATAAACATGAATGTGGTCTCATGTGTGAGTTTTAATAAAGTTTGTTGTATGTGAACAATGATCAGCTGTTATTGATAAATGTGTTTTTATGTGGATCTTCATCAGTTTGCTCGACTTCATGGATCCACACAAAATCTAAATGATAGAAAACATTTTCCATGAAAGTAAAAAACAAACCAAAGATAAAGATCAGAAAATAATTAAATCCTATTACACACCTCGAAAAGTCAAAGGAGAAATAAACAAAGCTTTAGAATAACGAGTTTAACTTTTAAATTCAGCAGATTTCTCTTGAAGAAATAAACATGATGAATAAAATCTTTATCTCTAACGGCTCTGATCCAGCGTCACAGAGACTTTCACAGGTAACAGCTTCAAGGGATCTGTAATGCTAAAGTATGGAAACATCTTCTGAGTGAAACTGTGTATGAAGGTGTGAATGTGTTTGTTAGTATCAAGATCAGAGAACGACAGTTCTCCTCTGTTCCAGTCCAGTTTCACTCTGATCCTCTGGATCTTCTGCACAGAGAGAACAGATGATGCTGATTGTGACCATGCTGAGTATTTACCTTCATAAAACTGTATTCTCCAGTATCCAGAACGTTTGCTTCCCTTCCTCTGGACAGGCTCTGCTCTTACACCCAGTTCCCAGCGTGTACTGTCTCCAACCAGGACGTCCCAGCTGTGAGTCCCTGAGTTAAAACCCTCAGATCCCAGGACTGAGGAGTAATAATCAAACCTCTCTGGATTGTCAGGAAGCTTCTGTTTCGCTTCTTGTCTAAAACTGGTCAGATCTTCAGACAGGACGAGGCATGGACTAGCAGAGTTTGGGTCCAGAACAACAGGACTGTAGGAGACCTCGTCCTTCATCTTGTTCCAGATGTTGAAGCTCAGGTTGCCCAGATGTTTGGCCTTGTCTATCAGAGCTCCTGAGGCCAGCTGTGGATCACCAAGCAGGGGGCGCTGCTGGACTCGTTCCACTGCAGTCTTGTAGTTGAGCAGGAACGAGACGTCTTCAGCTCTCAGCTCGTCCTCTGTGGTTCTGATTGTGTCTGAAAGAGCCATTATGTCTCTGCTCAGAGCTTCAATCTTCTTCTTCATCATCCGACTCTTCTGCTCCTCTTCCTCCCTCAGTGCATCCATCCTGGCCTCCTCTTCCTCCTCCAGAAACTGATGAAGCTTTTTAAACTGCTCCTTGATCTGCGTCTCTGTGAGTCCGGCCTGGACCTTAATGTGTTTTGCTGTTTGTTCAAACTCTACTTTAACACGTTCAAAACACTGTAACTTCTCCTTCAAGGGCTCCAGAGTTTCCTGAAGCTGCTTCTTGTGTTGTTGTGCAGCTTCATCGATGGGGCTGATTCTGTGGCCGGTGTGTTTTTTTGAATCTCTGCAGACGAGACACACTGGCTGCTGATGGTCCAGACAGAAGAGTCTGAGTTTCTCTGAGTGCAGACTGCAGCGAGCAGGTGAAAGGCTCTGATCTCTCTCCTGTAAGAAGGTCTCACACAGGTTCTTTAAAACCAGGTTACAAGGTGGTAATGACTTTGAAGATCTTCTCTTACAAAGTGGACACTCTTTAACTTTTTTGCCTTTCCACCAGCCCTTCACACAGTCTTTACAGAAGCTGTGGCTACATGACAGAAGAACAGGATCTCTGAAGACATCACAGCAGACGGAACAGTAGAGATCCTCTTCTAATCTGGAAGCCATTGAGTCTCCAGGTGAAGCTGAAAACAGACAGTCAGTCAGTCACAGCTCCATGAACTTCACTGAGGTTCACTTCCCCTCTGAGTCGAGGTGTTTGTTAAACTCACGGTCAGTGTGTGGAGCGTCGGCAGGTTGTAGTTTGACTCTTCTCTCCTGTAGCTGGACTCACTCAGGACGTCTGGTCTGGTTTAGTTTGGTTTGGAAGGTGAATGTGATCGTCTGGTTTTCAGCCTGCGTCTCTTCAGGGAGGAACATATGTTTCCTGGTTTCTCTGGTGTGTCAGGACACGATTGTAAAAAGTAATTCAAGCCTTGGATTTGATAACTGGTCAAAAGTCATTTGGCAGCAACAAGCTCACACAGACAAGAGACTTTGTTGTGAAATAGCTGCTTGAATATGATCGTTATCTGCTGAGGGTTCAATGTTCAGAGGTTGTTCTGCTAGTGTGAGAGTTAAAGTAAAATATTAACAGGAAGTGCAGGGGGGGGGGTGTCTGTGACGTAACTGCAGACATGAAGTCTTATTAATGAGAAAGAAGCAAAGTGCAAACAAAGTGTCACAATGTCAGAAAATTAAAAGATGTTTTTTTACAGATATCCAACTTTCCAGCAACACTTTCCAGCTCCTCCTCTTCCATCCTGATTCATTCATACATACCGGGTTTCCACCATCTTTTCAGATGTTTGGTCGTACTCCTCGCTGACCTGTTGATGGGATGTTGGGGAGTGTTCTCTTGGATGGAGAGAATGTGAATGTTGATGTATATGTTCAGTCTTTAGGAAGGGACCTGAGGGAGGCAACCTTATTGGCTCAGAGGAACCTCAGTAAGCAGCAGGCGAAACAGGCAGAGGGGAATAACAAGAAGGTGAAGGGGTTTCTGTTGAAGAAGGAGACAGAGTCCTGCTATTGAACAAAGGGGAGAGAGGTCAAAAGAAGCTGGCTGACCAGTGGGAGGGGGTGGTGTATGTGGTTGTGGGTAAAAATGTGAGTCTTCACACGTATAACTTACGCCATCCAACAGGTCGGATTAAGGCAGTTCATCAGAACTTGATCATGCCTGTTAGTTTTCTACCACTACCTTCTTGGGGGGAGGGTGATGAGGAGATCAGCCTCTCTTCTTCCACTACTGGTCAGAACCAAGATTCTTCAGGAACCTCGAGTCACAGGGAGCAGAGTGATACTAGGACCGCTCGCTGGGTATCTGATCCTGCTGAGTCTCAGGTTGTTGATGATAGCAAAGAGCACGTCCAACATGTGGAGTGGATGGTGGTACGACTGCTGAGCTGCAGGCTCAGGTGGGCATGAGATCCCGTCAGACATCGGACCGGTCATTCAGTGTTCAGAGTATTGTGTCTGCTGTCAGTGATTCCATGTGTTCAGTTGGGACTTGTTAGGAATTTCAAACTTTTAACTATAGGTTGTGTCTGACTGAACTCTTAAAAATAAAGATAGAAGTATTGTTAGTTAGATATTAGGCCTTCATACAAATTATTTAATAATAACCTTTTCCTTCCTAGGGGTTAATCTACAAATTAAGAATGAACGTTAACTTGATCTCATTTCTAACTTCTGTATTAAAGCATAATTTCATTAGATTCATTAAACTCACATAGAGTCTCACAGCTGTCTGATAAAGTCGTGGAGGTCAGACAGAGTGACGTTGTTGACTTAATTCTGTATGTTGCTTTGGGTTTCGAGGATGCGAATGTTTACACAGTCAGGCTTGTTTTGAAATAGCTGAAAGAATAATAATCTTTTCTCCAATTGTAAACACCTTTGACCCATATTGCATCTGTGGTTGAAGGACGTTCTTGTAGTAAAACTCGTTGTCTAGCAACTATATTGTCATTTGGGAGTGTCTCCCTGTTCACTTCCGTATTCCAAAAGCCAGGAAGCGTGCGCACTTCCGAGGAGGGAGGAACGAAGATCTACTGTATAAAATGGACTGATGCCGGATGTTCGAGGCGCTCTGATACACTTAATGTACTGGAAGCCAATTGTGTCTTTTGCCGTAACCTGTTCATTGCTTTCCTAAATAAATTCTTAATTGAGCAAAACTGAGTTTGGCTCTTCTTCTCGTTAAAGAAGTAAAGAACACGCTGTTGTTTTTTCTTAACAGACTGCATGGGGGGGGGGGGGGGGGGTCAGCGGTGGGAAGTGAATCTACAACTGTGTCTAGGTTAAGGGAGAAGGAGACTGCGAATTCCCTAAGACCAGGTAGACCATGAACAGATTTGTCCAGACCATGTCGACACAAAGGGGAATTTCTAGCAAAGGGATTTTTTTTTATTAGGGTGGACAATGTTTCTGTTGATAAAAAAAATATATATATATATATATATAAAAATAAGGAACATGGGGATTTTTGGGGGGAGCATAACAACATTTGGATAGACCTTGTATGTGAATTGTCTTAAAAAGCATTCACGACGCAGAAGGAAAGACACGATATCAGGACACGATTGTAAAAAGTAATTCAAGCCTTGGATTTGATAACTGGTCAAAAGTCATTTGGCAGCAACAAGCTCACACAGACAAGAGACTTGGTTGTAAAATAGCTGTTTGAATATGATCGTTATCTGCTGAGGGTTCAAAGTTCAGAGGTCGTTCTGCTGAAGTAAAGATAAGTTATGATAAAATATTAACTTCGTCAAGAAGAGGTTTGTGTCAGATCCTGTGGACAAAAGTGAGGAAGTGCAGGGGGAGGAGTCTGTGACGTAACTGCAGAGCTGAAGTCGCATTAAAGAGACAGAAGCAAAGTGCAAACAAATGAACACAATGTCATTGTGTGCGTGTGGGAGGTTTCAAAATGGCGGCTGGCCACTATGAAGACTGAAGACCCCCTGGAGAGTTGGGATCATGGGGCTGAGATCACAGGTGTGTGAGGTGTTGGTGCCGGTCAGAGGAAGTAGTTAGTTGCATGTAAAGAAAGATTCTGATTCTACGAAGAGCATCACAGAACTAACCTTAGCTTTCAAGTAACGTATTACCAAATATCACAAAAACACAAATCCAATTTATAAAACATCACATGAATAGAGTTCAACAGTTCTGTGCATAGGCCTCGTGTAATCAGCCCAGTTATGTTACCAGGTCATGAAAAGGGGGAAAGGTCCTTTTTGAGGTGCTGTTTAAAGTCCAGTGAACTGGTTTTGCTGGTTGTGGCTCCTGTTGTTGTGCATCTGCTGGTCAGACTTTGTGTCGTGGCCAGTTGCTTGTGCTGCAGTTCTTAGGCAGGCTCTCGTGTCGCTGCCTTCTGGAAGGTTTCAGCAGTCTGCTTCAGACCGGCCTGCTTGGAGGTCCAAAGAGCTGCAGCAGGGAGAGGAACCTCCTCCTCCTGCAGAGGTCAGTAGAAAAGAGGGGAACTGGGCTTTTATTGTCCTGGTGACCTCATGGGTCGGGGGGGCACACAGTGACCACTAGGGGTTGAAAGCTGTGTCCAGGGGCAGGTTCACACCGAGGTGTGAAGTGGAAGCACCCTGGGACACTGAGTTCTGGAAGCTCATCTTTGTCTCCAGAACAAAGAAGACATGTGTTCTCAGGCTTTGTCTTCACATGTCGGCCCAACTATTGTTCACAACTATTAGCTCCCAATGTTTAAATAAGTGATAATTCATGAATAAACGTATTTATAACTCTTTAAAAACCTGATACTATCTGAGAGTTAAATCCTACTTAATGACAGATAGTGTTACATTTACATCTCAACTTAAAAAAGGTCAGAACTCTGTTTCTGTTTCATAGTTTTTATTATTTTTATCACAATATTAAAATCCCATCACTAGGCTGCTGTTGAATAAACATTTTTACAGACAGAATCATTTTGGCTTCATCACATCAAACAGACAAATGTTCATATAAGTTGGATTATTTCATATGTGAACAGACTTTATGTGATTAAACATGAATCATGTCTCATGTGTGAGTTTTAATAAAGTTTGTTGAATGTGAACAATGATCAGCTGTTATTGATAAATGTGTTTTTATGTGGATCTTCATCAGTTTGCTCGACTTCATGGATCCACACAAAATCTAAATGATAGAAAACATTTTTCCATGAAAGTAAAAAAACAAACCAAAGATAAAGATCAGAAAATAATCAAATCTTTTTACACACGTGGAAAAATCGACAGCAGAAATAAAAATGAGTGATAAGTAAAAGGAGAAATAAACAAAGCTTCAGAATAACGAGTTTAACTTTTAAATTCAGCAGATTTCTCTTGAAGAAATAAACATGATGAATAAAATCTTTGTCTCTAACGGCTCTGATCCAGCGTCACAGAGACTTTCACAGGTAACAGCTTCACTGGGTGATGATCTTTCGTGCTAAAGAAAGGAAACATCTTGTGAGTGAAAGTTTGTGTTAAGGTGTGAATGTGTTTGTTAGTATCAGGATCAGAGAACGACAGTTCTCCTCTGTTCCAGTCCAGTTTCACTCTGATCCTCTGGATCTTCTGCACAGAGAGAACAGATAATCCTGATGGTGACACGGTTGTGTATTTACCTTCATAGAACCATATTCCCCATGTTTCAGACATATTGCTTCCCTTCCTCTGGGCAGACTCTGCTGACACACCCAGTGTCCAGCGTGTACTGTCTCCAACCAGGATGTCCCAACTGTGAGTCCCTGAGTTAAAACCCTCAGATCCCAGGACTGAGTGAAAATAATCAAACCTCTCTGGATTGTCAGGAAGCTTCTGTTTCTCTCCTCCTCTCAAACTGATCATATCTTCAGACAGGACGAGTTCTGGATGAGCAGAGTTTGGGTCCAGAACCACAGGACTGTAGGAGACCACGTCCTTCATCTTGTTCCAGATGTTGAAGCTCAGGTTGCCCAGATGTTTGGCCTCGTCTATCAGAGCTCCTGAGGCCAGCTGTGGATCATCCAGCAGGGGGCGCTGCTGGACTCGTTCCACTGCAGCCTTGTAATTGAGCAGGAACGAGACGTCTTCAGCTCTCAGCTCGTCCTCTGTGGTTCTGATTGTGTCTGAAAGAGCCATTACGTCTCTGCTCAGAGCCTCAATCTTCTTCTTCATCATCCGACTCTTCTGCTCCTCTTCCTCCCTCAGTGCAGCCACCCTGTCCTCCTCTTCCTCCTCCAGAAACCGATGAAGCTTTTTAAACTGCTCCTTGATCTGCGTCTCTGTGAGTCCGGCCTGGACCTTAATGTGTTCTGCTGTTTGTTCAAACTGTACTTTAACACGTTCAAAACACTGTAACTTCTTCTTCAAGGGCTCCAGAGTTTCCTGAAGCTGCTTCTTGTGTTGTCGTGCAACTTCATCCATTGGTCTGAATCCGTCGTCGGTGTGTTTTTCTGAATCTCTGCAGACGAGACCCACTGGCTGCTGATGGTCCAGACAGGAGAGTTTGAGCTTCTTTGAGTGCAGACTGCAGAGAGCAGGTGAAGAGCTCTGATCTCTCTCCTGTAAGAAGGTCTCACACAGGTTCTTTAACACCAGGTTACAAGGTGGTTCTTCCCTCGAAGATCTTCTCTTACAAAGTGGACACTCTTTTACTCCTTTTTCTTTCCACCAGCTCTTCAAACAGTCTTTACAGAAGCTGTGGCTACATGACAGAAGAACAGGATCTCTGAAGACATCACTGCAGACCGCACAGCAGAGATTCTCTTCTGATCTGGAAGCCATTGAGTCTCCAGGTGAAGCTGAAAACAGACAGTCAGTCAGTCACAGCTCCATGAACTTCACTTCCCCTCTGAGTCGAGGTGTTTGTTAACCATTTGATACACAACATGGGTCAAAAGTGACCCGATGGAGTTTTAATTGTAAATATCTTTGCAATTAATGTATTTCATCATTCAGAATTCCAGGAATTCCTTAATTAACTTGTTTTTGATCATTACACATTCTTATTTTTATTTGTCCTTATTTACTTTTTTAATAAAAATCATTTTTATATCACTACCCTTCTAAGGCACAACATGGGTCAAAAATGACCCGTATTAATTTCACATGTTATTTCATGCATGGCTGTGCATCTTTGCTATATCTTTTAAATTCTATTTATTTAATCATTTAATATTACAAAGTATTAATTAAAATATCTTGTTTTTGATTACCACAAATCATTATTTTAATTTTCTCTCTCTTAATTTTTTAACTAAAATGTTTTTTGTATTACTACATCAAGTTTACACACACAAATGACCCATGTATGCAATTGTGAATTTGATAGGAACCTTTGATTTGTAAATGTTTGTAGTTAGTCAAAAGTTGTCCACAGTAAACATGTTCCTAACTACAAACATTTACAAATCAAAGGTTCCTATCAAATTCACACTTGCATACATGGGTCATTTTGACCCATGTGTGTAAACGTGATGAAGTCATACGAAAAATATTTTAGTTAAAAAATTAAGACAGAGAAAATGAAAATAATAATCTGTGGTAATCAAAAGCAAGATATTTTAATGAATACTTTGAAATATTAAATGATTAAATAGTAGGGTCCGATACCTCAATTCCGTGACCATTCTCTGGCAAATATGTTTTGATGACTGATTTGACATCTATACAACATTTAGATTCTAGGTGCTCTGGTAAAAAAGTAACCTTTACAAGATAGTGCCGGCTGCCATTTTGGATTCGGCCCTCTAGCGAAAAATGCCGACATTTTTGCGAGGGACATGGGGGCTAAATTTTTTATAAATGTTGTATAGATGTCAAATCAGTCATCAAAACATATTTGCCAGAGAATGGTCACGGAATTGAGGTTTCGGACCCTACTAAAATGAATAGATTTTAAAAGATATAGCAAAGAAGCACAGCCATGCATGAAATAACATTTTTGACCCATGGAAGGGTAGTGATACAAAAATGTTTTTTATTAAAAAAGTAGAAAAGGACAAATGAAAATAAGAATTTGTGATGATCAAAAACAAGTTAATGGAGGAATTCCTGAAATTCTGAATGATGAAATAAATTTGTAAAGATATTTACAATTTAAACTCCATCGGGTCATTTTTGACCCATGTGTGTAAACTTGATTTAAAAATACAAAAACTATTTTAGTTCATAATTTATGAAAAATTAAATGAAATTAATGATTTGTGGTAATCAAAAACAAGATATTTAATGAATACTTTGAATATTAAATGATGAAATAATTAGATTTCCAAAAATATAGCAAAGAAATACTCAGCCGTGCCTGAAATAACATTGTAAGTCAATACGGGTCATTTTTGACCCATGTTCTGCCTTAGAGGGGGTTTACATAGCTTGTGTATCAAAGGGTTAAACTCACGGTCAGTGTGTGGAGCGTCGGCAGGTTGTAGTTTGACTCTTCTCTCCTGTAGCTGGACTCACTCAGGACGTTTGGTCTGGTTTGGTTCAGTTTGGTTTGGAAGGTGAATGTGATCGTCTGGTTTTCAGCCTGCGTCTCTTCAGGGATGAACAGATGTGTCCTGGTTTCTCTGGTGTGTCAGGACAAGATTGTAAAAAGTAATTCAAGCCTTGGATTTGATATCTGGTCAAAAGTCATTTGGCAGCAACAAGCTCACACAGACAAGAGACTTGGTTGTAAAATAGCTGCTTGAATATGATCATTATCTGCTGAGGGTTCAATGTTCAGAGGTCGTTCTGCAAAAGTAAAGATAAGTTATTAAAAAATATTAACTTCGTCAAGAAGAGGTTTGTGTCAGGTCCTATAGACAAAAAACAGGAAGTGCAGGGGGGGGGGGGGTGTATAGTCTGTGACGTACCTACGAACCTGAAGTCTTATTAATGAGAAAGAAGCAAAGTGCAACAAATGGTCACAAGTTCAGAAAAAGAGGGTTTTATAGATATCCAACTTCCCAGCAACACTTTCCAGCTCCTCTTCCATCCTGAGCCATTCCTCAGCCAAATGGGATATAAAGCACCAAGGAGACCTCCTGATAAAATGCCTGAACCTCCTCTCTCCCTTTTCACGAGAAGCAGCAGCAGCTTCACTCCGAACTCACTCACCCGAGCTGAGCCCAGCCACCGGATGGAGAAAACCAATTTTGGCTTTACCTCAAGGTGCTCGTTCCACAAAACAAAAGTTCTTGTCCAAACCCTCTTCAAACTGCTCCATTTCCCAACTGCTGACGCTGCAGTACTTGTGGGTCCTGGTACCGGTCATCTCAGGGCTTCCCTCTCCTGCCGTTCTTACATCAACACCTCAACGGGCATCAGTGACCTTCTGACTCCACTTCCTGTCACCGCCTGTGCAGTGGAAGCCCTGAAGATGGCCCAATCAGCTTGGTGCATAACAACAGGAACACATTCCTTTAGCATCTTATTCACAGAGCGGTGGCCCTCCTGCACTCTGGGAAAAACTAGTTTGATATCTAATGTAATTGGTTGCTAGGCTTGTCTCTTAATACTGTTAGAAGTGAAAAGGTGGAAAGGTCCTTTTTGAGGTGCTGTTTAAAGTCCAGTGAACTGGTCTTGCTGGTTGTGGCTCCTGTTGTTGTGCATCTGCTGGTCAGACTTTGTGTCGTTACCAGTTGCTTGTGCTGCAGTTCTTAGGCAGGCTCTTGTGTCCCTGCCTTATATATGCTTCCACTAGGAAACATTATCAGGACACACTCGGTAAATTTTCACTGCTATGCCTTAGAGAAACATTATCTAATGATGTAGCTGCGCTAGACAACATTGCCCTTGCTTCCAATGACACAGTCAGGAACTTGGGAGAGATCTTCGATCCTGATTTATCCTTTAATAGTCACTTAAAACAAATTTTTAGGACCGCCTTTTTCCACTTGCGTAATATCTCAAAAATCAGACATGTCCTTTCGCAAAAATATGCAGAAAAACTAGTCCACGCCTTTGTTACATCGAGACTGGACTACTGTAATTCCCTATTATCAGGCTCCAGCAGCAAGTCGTTAAGGATTCTGCAGCTGGTCCAAAATGCCGCAGCACGTGTCCTGACAAGAACTAAGAAAAGAGAGCACATTTCTCCAGTATTAGCATCGCTACACTGGCTTCCTGTTAAATCAAGAATAGAATTTAAAATTCTCCTCCTCACCTTCAAGGCCCTTAATGATATGGCAGCATTTTACCTTAAAGAGATGTTAGTACCATATCAACTAGCTAGAGCACTCCGCTCCCAGAACTCAGGCCTACTTGTCGACCCTAAAGTCTCTAAAAGTAGAGTAGGAGCCAGAGCTTTTAGCCATCAAGCCCCACTCCTGTAGCCTGACGTTGTCATACTCATGATTCTAGTCAGAATATGAGTCTGAGACCGTTCCATTGGGCTGTGATTATGGGGCGTGTTTCAACCGCACCAGGAAAAAAATTGCCTCTTCGCTCAATTGGATAGACCTACAACCAATCAGAGCAACGTAGTATGTGACGTATGAATCCCATAGGAAGGACGGCAAAAACATCTTTTCGATCTACAAATGCCTTGATCATGTTTCTCTGTTCCTCTTTCAAAATGAATGCGCTGTTGATGTCTCCTAAAACAGACTCAAGGGCAGTATCGACACATCTCAGCTCTCCAGCGGCAGGCAGCGCTCTTTGATGACATAGTTGATTACGTAACTGTTGATCATCTGTCCATCATCGTATAAAGCCCGCCTTCTCCATCCTTATCACATCAAATCACACAGCCGCAGCTGTGGCCACATCAAGGATTGCGATTTGTGGATCCTAACTAGGGTTGCAAAGGGGCGGAAAGTTTCTGGTAAATTACCAGAAACTTTCCAGGGGAAGTTAAGCTCAGGAATTTGGGGAATTTAAAAAAATAAATAAATTAGCAAATTAAACGCTGAGCAATAAAAACATCATTCAAAACTCTATTAAAGATGTATGGAATGCAGCACACGCTGCACGTTGAGTTTCAACCCTCCACTGGTCATTCTTCCATCACATGCACAGATAATTCCCAGCATCCTTCACTCTACAGCAGGGCTATTGAGGCCTGCTGTAGAGTGAAGGACTAGTCAGGTAAGTTTCCATGATATTACTGGGGAAAATATATTAGCATGCTGATTGAGGATTGTTCATCTGTTCATCTAGACTATTTCCATTCATTTAGCCATCAATTGTAAAATATTTTTACAGACGATTCCAATTGTTTGGCTAACTATTTATATATGTTTTTTTACAAACTTTTTTCTCATCTTATTCTACAGAACAATGCCACTTGCACTATCTCATGTGTGGAGACATTTCACCTCATCCAATGTAGAAGGAAAGGCTGTGTACATTTGCAAATACTGTGCAAAGACCTATGTTAAGAATGACACAACGATGCAGAAGCATATAGTCAAGTGCCCAAAGTTTCCTCAGGGCTCAAGTCAGCCTATGGCAAAACAAAATGTTTATATTTATGTCTGTATATGACAAGGTAAATACAGTTCCTATAAATTATCCACAACATTTCCTGTTAATTCCCGTATATTCCCGTTCATTCCCGTTCATTCCCGTTAATTCCCATGGAAAGTCTCCAATTTTGGATATTCCCGGAATTTTGCAACCCTAATCCTAAATGGCGGCAGTGGACAATGACTGTGGACTATAGTGGATCCCATCTTGATGGTGGATCATGATCTTGCTGCTGACCAGAGACTATGATGCAGCAGGACTGCTTAATATATAGTATTGCAGTTATCCTTCAAAATGTTTACCCTCATCATTGCTGCTAAAACCTTTCTCCTGATGATGTTCTCCTCTACACATCTTTTGCACTTGTGTCCGTCCTGGGAGACGGATCCTCACATGTGTCTCTCTGAGGTTTCTACATATTTTTACCTGTTAAAAGGGTTTTTAGTAGTTTGTCGAGACTCTTGCTGAGGGTTAAGGACAGAGGATGTCTCACCATGATAAAGCCCTATGAGACAAATTGTGATTTGTGAATATGGGCTATACAAAAAAAATTTGATTGATTGGAAGGTTTCAGCAGTCTGCTTCAGCCCGGCCTGCTTGGACGTCCAAAGAGCTGGAGCAGGGAGAGGAACCTCCTCCTCCTGCAGAGGTCAGTAGAAAAGAGGGGAACTGGGGTTTTATTGTCCTGGTGACCTCATGGGTCGGGGGGACACACAGTGACCACTAGGGGTTGGAAGCTGTGTCCAGGGGCAGGTTCACACCGAGGTGAGAAGTGGAAGCATCCTGAGACACTGAGTTCTGGAAGCTCATCTTTGTCCCCAGAACAAAGAAGACATGTGGTCTCAGGCTTTGTCTTCACATGTCGGCCCAACTATTGTTCACAACTATTAGCTCCCAATGTTTAAATAAGTGATAATTCATGAATAAACGTATTTATAACTCAATTTAACAACCTGAAACTGTCTCTGAGTGTTAAATCCAACTTAATGACAGATAATGTTATCTTTACATCTCAACTTAAAAAATATCAGAACTCTGTTTCTGTTTCATAGTTTTTATTATTTTTATCACAATATTAAAATCACATCACTAGGCTGCTGTTGAATAAACACTTTTACAGACAGAATCATTTTGGCTTCATCACATCAAACAGACAAATGTTCATATGTGTTGGATTATTTGATATGTAAACAGACTTTATGTGATTAAACATGAATCATGTCTCATGTGTGAGTTTTAATAAAGTTTATTGAATGTCAACAATGATCAGCTGTTATTGATAAATGTGTTTTTATGTGGATCTTCATCAGTTTGCTCGACTTCATGGATCCACACAAAATCTAAATGATAGAAAACATTTTCATGAAAGTAAAAAACAAACCAAAGATAAAGATCAGAAAATAATTAAATCTTTTAACACACGTGGAAAAGTCAACAGGAGAAATAAAAACGAGTGAGAAGTAAAAGGAGAAAATAAACAAATCTTTAGAATAATGAGTTTAACATTTAAATTCAGCAGATTTCTCTTGAAGAAATAAACATAATGAATAAAATCTTTGTCTCTAACGGCTCTGATCCAGCGTCACAGAGACTTTCACAGGTAACAGCTTCACTGGGTGATGATCTTTCGTGCTAAAGAAAGGAAACATCTTGTGAGTGAAAGTTTGTGTTAAGGTGTGAATGTGTTTGTTAGTATCAGGATCAGAGAACGACAGTTCTCCTCTGTTCCAGTCCAGTTTCACTCTGATCCTCTGGATCTTCTGCACAGAGAGAACAGTTAATCCTGATGGTGACACTGTTGTGTATTTACCTTCATAGAACCATATTCCCCATGTTTCAGACATATTGCTTCCCTTCCTCTGGGCAGACTCTGCTGACACACCCAGTGTCCAGCGTGTACTGTCTCCAACCAGGACGTCCCAGCTGTGAGTCCCTGAGTTAAAACCCTCAGATCCCAGGACTGAGTGAAAATGATCAAACCTCTCTGGATTGTCAGGAAGCTTCTGTTTCTCTCCTCCTCTCAAACTGGCCAGATCTTCAGACAGGACGAGTCCTGGATTAGCAGAGTTTGGGTCCAGAACGACAGGACTGTAGGAGACCACGTCCTTCATCTTGTTCCAGATGTTGATGCTCAGGTTGCCCAGATGTTTGGCCTCGTCTATCAGAGCTCCTGAGGCCAGCTGTGGATCATCCAGCAGGGGGCGCTGCTGGACTCGTTCCACTGCAGCCTTGTAGTTGAGCAGGAACGAGACGTCTTCAGCTCTCAGCTCGTCCTCTGTGGTTCTGATTGTGTCTGAAAGAGACGTTATGTCTCTGCTCAGAGACTCAATCTTCTTCTTCATCATCCGACTCTTGTGCTCCTCTTCCTCCCTCAGTGCAGCAATCCTGGCCTCCTCTTCCTCCTCAAGAAACCGATGAAGCTTTTTAAACTGCTCCTTGATCTGCGTCTCTGTGAGTCCGGCCTGGACCTTAATGTGTTCTGCTGTTTGTTCAAACTCTACTTTAACACGTTCAAAACTCTGTAACTTCTTCTTCAAGGGCTCCAGAGTTTCCTGAAGCTGCTTCTTGTGTTGTTGTGCAGCTTCATCGATGGTTCTGAATCTGTGGCCGGTGTGTTTTTCTGAATCTCTGCTGAACAGGCCCACTGGCTCCTGATGGTCCAGACAGGAGACTCTGAGTTTCTTTGAGTGCATACTGCAGAGAGCATGTGAAGAACTCTGATCTCTTTCCTGCAAGAAGGTCTCACACAGGTTCTTTAACACCAGGTTACAAGGTGGTTCTTCCCTTGATGATCTTCTCTTACAAAGTGGACACTCTTTTACTTCTTTCTCTTTCCACCAGCTCTTCACACAGTCTTTACAGAAGCTGTGGCTACATGACAGAAGAACAGGATCTCTGAAGACATCACGGCAGACGGGACAGCAGAGATCCTCTTCTGATCTGGAAGCCATTGAGTCTCCAGGTGAAGCTGAAAACAGACAGTCAGTCAGTCACAGCTCCATGAACTTCACTGAGGTTCACTTCCCCTCTGAGTCGAGGTGTTTGTTAAACTCACGGTCAGTGTGTGGAGCGTCGGCAGGTTGTTTGACTCCTCTCTCCTGTAGCTGGACTCACTCAGGACGTTTGGTCTGGTTTGGTATAGTTTGGTTTGGAAGGTGAATGTGATCGTCTGGTTTTCAGCCTGCGTCTCTTCAGGGAGGAACACACGTTTCCTGGTTTCTCTGGTGTGTCAGGACACGATTGTAAAAAGTAATTCAAGCCTTGGATTTGATAACTGGTCAAAAGTCATTTGGCAGCAACAAGCTCACACAGACAAGAGACTTGGTTGTAAAATGGCTGCTTGAATATGATCGTTATCTGCTGAGGGTTCAATGTTCAGACATTGTTCTGCAAAAGTTAAATATTAACAGGAAGTGCAGGGGGGGGGGGTTTGTGACGTAACTGCAGACATGAAGTCTTATTAATGAGAAAGAAGCAAAGTGCAAACAAATTGTCACAGTGTCAGAAAATTAAAAGATGTTTTTTTATAGATATCCAACTTTCCAGCAACACTTTCCAGCTCCTCTTCCATCCTGAGCCAGTCCTCAGCCAAATGGGATGTAAAGCACCAAGGAGACCTCCTGGTAAAAAGCCTAAACCTCCTCTGACGCCACTTCCTGTCTTCTGCCTGTGCAATGGAAGCCCTGAACATGGCTCAATCAGCTTGGTGCATAACAACAGGAAAACCTTCCTTTTGATAACTAATGTGATTGGGAGCTAGGCTTGTCTCTTAATACTGTTAGAAGTGAAATAGGGGGAAAGGTCCTTTTTGAGGTTCTGTTTAAAGTCCAGTGAACTGGTCTTGCTGGTTGTGGCTCCTGTTGTTGTGCATCTGCTGGTCAGACTTTGTGTCGTGGCCAGTTGCTTGTGCTGAAGTTCTTAGGCAGGCTCTCGTGTCGCTGCTGTTGTGCAATAGGAGTAGACTTGACGTTGGCTAATTATTAATAATCATGAAATATGATTATTAAAATAATAAAAATTATCTATCAAAAATAATTAAATTATTAATTGAAGATGATCAGTAATCAAATAACAATAAAACCACTAATGAGAAAATAGGAATTATCAATTAGAAAGTACAAGCTATCAATTAACAATGATAAGGTTATCAACCAAGAATAATGAAAATAATTAGTCAAAAACAATAAAATTATCAATTTAAGAATAATACTATCTATATTAATAATTGAGAAAGGGGGGCACCACCCTGGTTTCAAGGGACCAACGATGTCAAGCTATAATTATCAGTCTCATAATGATAAATGTCAAATTAATAATGTCAATATTTTAATATTAACGATTACTTAATAAACAGTGAAGGCTTCTAAGTTCGAGCACAGGCAATCATAATCCAGCTGTATTCACACACTTATGCACAAATAATCACAGACTACAGATACTTTAATTACAAAATTATTTATTAAAAAGGGGAAATAAAGTTATAATGTTATTCAATGATTCCTCATTTTAACAAGCTCCAATATTTCAAAG
This sequence comes from Limanda limanda, assembly GCF_963576545.1. Taxonomy (NCBI): domain Eukaryota; kingdom Metazoa; phylum Chordata; class Actinopteri; order Pleuronectiformes; family Pleuronectidae; genus Limanda; species Limanda limanda. The sequence continues at coordinate 27,599,738 of NC_083647.1, read as the reverse complement.
ATAAACACAGCAGCAGCACTTATCACAATTCAGAAAATACATGGACAACCTGCGGTCTACCTATGTATGTCTGTCTCTATGTGTGTGTGTGTCTGTGTCAACATGTCTCTCTGTGTGTGTGTGTCTATGTGTGTGTGTGTGAAATAAAGTTAGTGTTATTTAATGATTCATCATCTTAACAAACTCCCATATTTCAAAGATCACAACAGCAGCAGCATTTATCACAATTTAGAAGACACATGTATCCACCTATGTGTTTCTGAGTGTGTATGCATCTGTCTGTGTCTATCAAAGTGTCTGTGTGTGTGTGTGTGTGAGAGTGTGTGTGCGAGAGAGAGAGAAAAAGAAGGGGCGTGGCGATGACGCGTAGTGACATCACATCTAAGATGGAGGCCGATCATGATTCGTGGAATCAAGGCCTAAAAACTCTCAAAATGGCGGATTGACTACAAAACAAGATGGCGGAGCCGTTATGAATTTAGAGCCAGGATGGGAGGAGAGAGAGAGCGGAGGCGTGGCAATAATAGACTCAAAATGGTGGGTTAACTTGCGTTATTCAAGATGGAGTCTATGTTAATGACACCATGTGGCCGGAGCGCACACTGGTGGTCGTCACATGAATTACACAAAGGAAATTTTAGACAAAGAGAATTCTTATATCTGCTTGGCTTTGGGGGCCGAATGGTTTCCAGATGTGTTCAGCCTCTCTAAGCATAGATTTAACTATGTGACATGACCTGTATTATAAATACAGGTCAGAAGTGTGTATAGGTCGGTTTAGAAGGAGAGAGAGAGAGAAAACATGTAAGGAGAGTTCAAAGAAGCTCTTAAAAATACGCCTGAGATGAATTAACAGTGATTCACCCCTCAGCCCTCAAGCGAACGTTGTGGGCCGAAGTTCTGATCGGTGAAATCACTGCAGACTAACACAGACGTTAACAGTGCGGGCGGAGGCGCTTCTCGCGGCCCTATTTACTGTAACACCAAACATTGACCGGAAACCGGAAGTAGCGGCTCTGAGTAGTGGCAGGCTAAAACAATGGAACTCGGAGGTTCCATCAACAAAATACACTCAAGTATTAAAACAACACGCTACGTATTAAAACTAACATCTGCCCAGACAACATAAGCCTCTTACTGTAACCATGGTTTCGTGGGGTGCATGCGCATCGGCGCGAATCTCCCGGAGGTTCAGTGAATAGCTTGAAGTCTCTCAGGCGGGCTCTCGTGAGCACCGCAGCTGGGCCGGAGCCGATCCGTCGTGCTCCGTGGCGAGATGAGGTTTCGTCTTCTTCTGCATCAGCGGAGCTCGTGCTCACTCACAGGAACGTGCGGCTGCTTGTTGCCGTTGTAGATCGTGTGGAGAAAGAATAAAAGTAAAGTCCGTGTGGAAAAGGAAACAGTCTGAGATCGTCCAGCGAGCAATTTCCTGTTTGATCTTTCCAAGTTAAAACAGGAAAAGTCCTTTCCAAAATAAAACGTCAACTAAGATAAAAGAATAAATGAATGAAATGAATTGAAATGAATAAAACAAACGTCTTATCGCCTCCATTAGCGTACTGGGTCGACTATGAAGACCCCCGGGGGGGGTCTAGTGGCGACGTCAGCATCGGAGGAAAGAGAGGACACAGAGAAAAGTAGTTCCCTCCTTAAGTTGCTGGGTTAACTGGTGAGACCCCGGGGGGGGGGTCTCGTTGTCACATCAGCATCGGAGGAAAAGAGAGAAAGGTTTCTGTGAGCTCAGCCTTTTTAAGTCATGTTCCAGGTGACTCCCCCCTGGGAGGAGGGGTCAGGGGTCAGTGTGGCCCTCCAGCCAATTGAGTTGTCAGGATTTGGCCCCCAGGGGCGGGCTTACCGTGGGGGACCCAGGAAGTGACCTGCTGCCACATGGAGATAAGGGCCCATGCTGGAATTTTTATCTGAGGGGTTACCCGAGCCTGGCCTAAGGTTTTACGACTCTTTGTTCTAAGTCAGACCACTGGGCCTTGCCCAACACTGCCTTCTGGAAGGTTTCAGCAGTCTGCTTCAGGCCGGCCTGCTTGGAGGTCCAAAGAGCTGGAGCAGGGAGAGGAACCTCTTCCTCCTGCAGAGGTCAGTAGAAAAGAGGGGAACTGGGCTTTTATTGTCCTGGTGACCTCATGGGTCGGGGGACACACAGTGACTACTAGGGGTTGGAAGCTGTGTCCAGGGGCAGGTTCACACCGAGGTGTGAAGTTGAAGCACCCTGGGAGACTGAGTTCTGGAAGCTCATCTTTGTCCCCAGAACAAAGAAGACATGTGGTCTCAGGCTTTGTCTTCACATGTCGGCCCAACTATTGTTCACAACTATTAGCTCCAAATGTTTAAATAAGTGATAATTCATGAATAAACCTATTTATAACTCCATTTAAAAACCTGAAACTATCTGAGTGTTAAATCCTACTTAATGACAGATAATGTTATATTTACATTTCAACTTAAACAAGGTCAGAACTCTGTTTCTGTTTCATAGTTTTTCTTATTTTCTTATTATCACAATATTAAAGTCACATCACTCGGCTGCTGTTGAATAAACACTTTTACAGACAGAATCATTTTGACTTCATCACAGTAAACATCTGGGACATTAAAGTCCCAGATGCTGAAAGCGCTGACGTTGGCCCCTGACTGCACGGCTCCTGAGACTACCAGGTTTCCACTATCTTTTCAGATGGTCGGTCGTACTCCTCACTGACCTGTTGATGGGATGTTGGAGAGTGTTCTCTTGGATGGAGAGACTGTGAATGTTGATGCATATGTTCAGTCTTTAGGAAGGGACCTGAGGGAGGCAACCTTACTGCCTCAGAGGAAGCTCAGTAAGCAGCAGGCGAAACAGGCAGAGGGGTATCACAAGAAGGTGAAGGGGTTTCCTGTTGAAGTAGGAGACAGAGTCCTGCTATTGAACAAAGGGGAGAGAGGTCAAAAGAAGCTGGCTGACCATCGGGAGGGGGTGGTGTATGTGGTTGTGGGTCAAAATGGGGGTCTTCAAACATACAACATTTGCCATCCAACAGGTTGGATTAAGGCAGTTCATCAGAACTTGATCATGCCTGTTAGTTTTCTACCACTACCTTCTTGGGGAGATGGTGATGAGGAGATCAGCCTCTCTTCTTCCACTACTGGTCAGAACTAAGATTCTGCAGGTACCTCGAGTCACAGGGAGCAGAGTGATACCAGGACCGCTCGCTGGGTATCTGATCCTGCTGAGTCTCAGGTTGTTGATGATAGCAAAGAGCACGTCCAACATGTTTAGTGGATGGTGGTACGCCTGCTGAGCTGCAGACTCAGGTGGGCATGAGATCTGATGGTTCACCTCTCAGCCCCTTGGGAAGCTACGCACTTTCTTCGCTCTTCTGACTTTTGTTAGTTTTAGGTTTTAAATAACACCAGAAGTTATTGTACATGTTATATAATGTTGTTTTAATAATTCCATGTTAGTTTGTTGTGTTGCCAATTATTGTATTTGTGTAAACCTGCATGTAATGGAGAGGTGTGTCTGCACGTGTACTGTTAGCATGCTTGGTGAACATTGTGTTTGTTAGCTGGAGGCTAAGTAACACTATGCATATTGTACAGGAGATGAGCACGCAGCAGCTTCATGACAAACATCGTTTTGTTTCCACAACTGCAGATGCTGAGGTCAGTGTGGAGAACAGAGTCTGAAGGTTCAAGTTTCAAGAGTTTATTGTTATATGCACAATAATTACATGAAGCAGTCGCTGGCAATTAAATGCTGGGGTCACAGGCTCTTATAGCAATGCTCAGAATACTACAAGCAAAAAATATAAAATAATATATATTTATCTAAAATATATATATACACCTAAAGAAAAAACAATAGTGCAAATATTTGCAATAGTGCAGTTATCTGTGGGGCTGTTACTGGGAAGACAATAAAAACATTTGGAAAGACATTGTATGTGAAGTGTCTTAAAAATAATTCACGACGCAGAAGGAAAGACACGATATCAGGACACGATTGTAAAAAGTAATTCAAGCCTTGGATTTGATAACTGGTCAAAAGTCATTTGGCAGCAACAAGCTCACACAGACAAGAGACTTGGTTGTAAAATAGCTGCTTGAATATGATCGTTATCTGCTGAGGGTTCAATGTTCAGATGTCGTTCTGCTGGTGTAAAGATAAGTTATGATAAAATATTAACTTCGTCAAGAAGAGGTTTGTGTCAGATCCTGTGGACAAAAGTGAGGAAGTGCAGGGGGAGGAGTCTGTGGTGTAACTGCAGAGCTGAAGTCGCATTAAAGAGACAGAAGCAAAGTGCAAACAAATGAACACAAAGTCATTGTGTGCGTGTGTGAGGTTTCAAAATGGCGGCTGGCCACTATGAAGACAGAAGACCCCCTGGAGAGTTAGGATCATGGGGCTGAGATCACAGGTGTGTGAGGTGTTGGTGCCGGTCAGAGGAAGTAGTTAGTTGCATGTAAAGAAAGATTCTGATTCTACGAAGAGCATCACAGAACTAACCTTAGCTTTCAAGTAACGTATTACCAAATATCACAAAAACACAAATCAAATTTATAAAACATCACATGAATATGTTTCGACAGCGAATTCCCTGAGACCAGTTAGACCAGTTAACAGATTTAAACAGACCATGTTGACACGAAGGGGAATTGCTAGCTAAGAGATTTTTTTATTAGGGTCCACAATGTTTCTGTTGATAAAAAAATATATATAAAAATAAGGAACATGGTAATTTTGGGGGGAACATAACTTTGTTGGTGGGTTGCAGTTGTCTGTTATATTAGGTACACCTTACTGACACTGTGTTTATTCCATAGCCTTAAAATGTGTATATAGCACGTGTTCTCATGGTTAGTGTGTGACTGATCACCTCATGTTTATCCTGATCTTTAGTTGGAAAGTGTCTGAACTGGTTCTTCTGGTTTATATGGTTAGTAAGGGAAATGCACAGTTGACCTGTAGACGCTGTATAGAGGAAAACAAAGTTATGAATTATATCTTGTGGGCGAGAGGGGTCATGTTGTCATGAAGCGCAAAACAGTGGGGCTGAATATCGTAGAAGTAGTATTTTGTTGCGCTTGATAGGAATTTAAATTTATATATAGTGTGGGTCTGACTGAACTCTATGCAATAAAGTTCGGAGGGGGGGGACATGAACAGTTTGGACCAGATAAGGGCCTGCACACAAATGATTTAAGAATAAACTTTTTCCTTCCTAGTGTTTAATCATTGTTGTTTAGTCTCACACCTGTCTTGATAAAAGGTCTGCTAAGAGCTGCTGCCTGTTTTGAAGAATGTGAAATCTGTGACATACTATACACTGTACGTTAACTTGTTCTCATTTCTAACTTTTGTATTAAAACCTAATTTCCTTAAATTAATTCAACATCACGTAGATTTCGAGCAGCTGTCTGATAAGTTCTGGAGGTCGGACAGAGTGACTTTGTTGACTTTGTTTTGTTTCTTTGTTTTGGTTTCGTGGATCTTAATGTTTACACAGTCAGGACATGTTTTGATGAAACAGAAACATAATATTAGCATGCTTGGTGAACATTGTGTTCGTTAGCTGGAAGCTATATTGTACAGGAGATGAGCAGCTTCATGACAGACACTGTTTTGTTTCCACAACTGCAGATGCTGATGGTAAGTGTGGATAAAAGAGTCTGAAGGTTCAAGATTCAAGAGTTTATTGTTATATGCACAATAATTAGATGAAGCAGTCGCTGGAAATGAAATGCTTGGGTCACAGGCTCTTATAGCAATGCTCAGAATACTACAAGCAAAGAAATATTGAATAAAATAATATAAAAAAGAATTCAAAAATGTTAAATAGAAAATGAAATACATATATCTAAAATATATATATACACCTAAAGAAAAAACAATAGTGCAAATATTTGCAATAGTGCAGTTATCTGTGGGGCTGTTACTGGGCAGACAATAAAAACATTTGGAAAGACATTGTATGTGAAGTGTCTTAAAAAGCATTCACGACGCAGAAGGAAAGACACGATATCAGGACACGATTGTAAAAAGTAATTCAAGCCTTGGATTTGATAACTGGTCAAAAGTCATTTGGCAGCAACAAGCTCACACAGACAAGAGACCTGGTTGTAAAATAGCTGCTTGAATATGATCGTGATCTGTTCAGTGTTCAATGTTCAGAGGTCGTTCTGCTGAAGTAAAGATAAGTTATGATAAAATATTTACTTCGTCAAGAAGAGGTTTGTGTCAGATCCTGTGGACAAAAGTGAGGAAGTGCAGGGGGAGGAGTCTGTATTGTAACTGCAGAGCTGAAGTCGCATTAAAGAGACAGAAGCAAAGTGCAAACAAATTAACACAATGTCATTGTGTGCGTGTGGGAGGTTTCAAAATGGCGGCTGTCCACTATGAAGACAGAAGACCCCCTGGAGAGTTGGGATCATGGGGCTGAGATCACAAGTGTGTGAGGTGTTGGTGCCGGTCAGAGGAAGTAGTTAGTTGCATGTAAAGAAAGATTCTGATTCTACGAAGAGCATCACAGAACTAACCTTAGCTTTCAAGTAACGTATTACCAAATATCACAAAAACACAAATCCAATTTATAAAACATCACATGAATAGAGTTCAACAGTTCTGTGCATAGGCCTCGTAGAATCAGCCCAGTTATGTTACGAGTTCATGAAAAGGTGGAAAGGTCCTTTTTGAGGTGCTGTTTAAAGTCCAGTGAACTGGTCTTGCTGGTTGTGTCTCCTGTTGTTGTGCATCTGCTGGTCAGACTTTGTGTTGTGACCAGTTGCTTGTGCTGCAGTTCTTAGGCAGGCTCTCGTGTCGCTGCCTTCTGGAAGGTTTCAGCAGTCTGCTTCAGGCCGGCCTGCTTGGAGGTCCAAAGAGCTGGAGCAGGGAGAGGAACCTCCTCCTCCTGCAGAGGTCAGTATAAAAGAGGGGAACTGGGCTTTTATTGTCCTGGTGACCTCATGGGTCGGGGGGCACACAGTGACCACTAGGGGTTGAAAGCTGTGTCCAGGGGCAGGTTCACACCGAGGTGTGAAGTGGAAGCACCCTGGGACACTGAGTTGTAGAAGCTTATCTTTGTCTCCAGAGACCCAACTATTGTTCACAACAATTAGGTCCCAACGTTCAAATAAGTAATAATTCAAGAATAAACGTATATATAACTCAATTTAAAACTTGAAACTATCTGAGGGTCACATCTGTGTGATGTTGAATGAATCTAAGGGAGATATGCGATAATATAAAAAGTTAAGTATATTGTATGCCACAGATTCACAATCCCACAACAGGCAGCGGCTCTTATCAGACCTCTTATCAAGACAGTGTGAGACTGACCAGCGATGTGACACACACACATTCTAACTTCAAGATTAACTACAAGCAGCAACGGTTATTATAAATCATTTTTGAAGGCCATATATCTGGCCCAAACTGCTCATGCCCCGACCCTCTTTTCTTTTGTTAGAGTTCAGTTCTATTGCCATCTTCACAGATACACACACAAAGACGAACTTAAATTTAAAATCCCAACAAATGCTACTTAATGACAGAGAACTTAAAAAAGGCAAAAACTCTGTTTCTGTTTAATAGTTTTTATTATTTTAATCACAATATTAAAATCACATCACTAGGCTGCTGTTGAATAAACACTTTTACAGACAGAATCATTTTGGCTTCATCACATCAAACAGACAAATGTTCATATATGTTGGATTATTTCATATGTGAACAGACTTTATGTGATTAAACATGAATCATGTCTCATGTGTGAGTTTTAATAAAGTTTGTTGAATGTGAACAATGATCAGCTGTTATTGATAAATGTGTTTTTATGTGGATCTTCATCAGTTTGCTCGACTTCATGGATCCACACAAAATCTAAATGATAGAAAACATTTTCCATGAAAGTAAAAAACAAACCAAAGATAAAGATCAGAAAATAATCAAATCTTTTTACACACGTGGAAAAGTCGACAGGAGAAATATAAATGAGTGAGAAGTAAAAGGAGAAATAAACAAAGCTTTAGAATAACAAGTTCAACATTTAAATTCAGCAGATTTCTCTTGAAGAAATAAACATGATGAATGAAATCTGCTCTGATCCAGCGTCACAGAGACTTTCACAGGTAACAGCTTCAAGGGATCTATAATGCTAAAGTATGGAAACATCTTCTGAGTGGAAGTGTGTCTGAAGGTGTGAATGTGTTTGTTAGTATCAAGATCAGAGAACGACAGTTTTCTTTTGTTCCAGTCCATTGTCACTCTTATCCTCTGGATCTTCTCCACAGAGAGAACAGATAATCCTGATGGTGACGCTGCTTTGTATTTACCTTCATGGAACCCTATAGTCCATGATCTAGACAGATCTTTTCCTTTCCTCTGGAGAGGTTCTGCTGACACACCCAGTAACCAGCGTGTACTGTCTCCTACCAGGACGTCCCAGCTGTGAGTCCCTGAGTTAAAACCCTCAGATCCCAGGACTAAGGGGTATTTATCAAACCTCTCTGGATTGTCAGGAAGCTTCTGTTTCTCTCCTCCTCTCAAACTGGTCAGTTCTTCAGACAGGACGAGCCATGGATAAGCAGAGTTTGGGTCCAGAACCACAGGACTGTAGGAGACCAGGTCCTTCATCTTGTTCCAGATGTTGAAGCTCAGGTTGCCCAGATAATTGGCCTCGTCTATCAGAGCTCCTGAGGCCAGCTGTGGATCATCCAGCAGGGGGCGCTGCTGGATTCGTTTCACTGAAGCCTTGTAGTTGAGCAGGAACGAGACGTCTTCAGCTCTCAGCTCGTCCTCTGTGGTTCTGATTGTGTCTGAAAGAGCCGTTATGTCTCTGCTCAGAGACTCAATCTTCTCCTTCATCATCCGTCTCTTCTGCTCCTCTTCCTCCCTCAGTGCAGCCATCCTGGCCTCCTCTTCCTCCTCCAGAAACTGATGAAGCTTTTTAAACTGCTCCTTGATCTGCGTCTCTGTGAGTCCGGCCTGGACCTTAATGTGTTCTGCTGTTTGTTCACACTCTACTTTAACACGTTCAAAACACTGTAACTTCTTCTTGTCACACAGATAGTGTGACATTTACATCTCAACTTAAAAAAGGTCAGAACTCTGTTTCTGTTTCATAATTTTTATTATTTTTATCACAATATTAAAATCACATCACTAGGCTGCTGTTGAATAAACACTTTTACAGTTAGAATCATTTTGGCTTCATCACATCAAACAGACACATGTTCATATATGTTGGATTATTTCATATGTGAACAGACTTTATGTGATTAAACATGAATCATGTCGCATGTGTGAGTTTGAATAAAGTTTGTTGAATGTGAACAATGATCAGCTGTTATTGATAAATGTGTTTTTATGTGGATCTTCATCAGTTTGCTGGACTTCATGGATCCACACAAAATCTAAATGATAGAAAACTTTTTCCATAAGACAAAAAAACAAACCAAAGATAAAGATCAGAAAATAATTAAATCTTTTTACACACGTGGAAAAGTCGACAGGAGAAATAAAAATGAGTGAGAAGAGCCGGTCTCGGTTTGGTTTGATCACGTATTTACGCTGATGCCTTGTGGGTCGGTGTTGTTGTTCATTGGAGTAAAGAATATTGTGTTCCTGCTCTATCGGCTGTATGATCTGTTTGTGTAAACATTTGCATCCTACAAACCAAAACAATGCCTTTCTTTCTCCCCTCCTAAAGCTGGGGCGGCTGCTTGAACTCCTTGTGATGTTGAATGAATCTAAGAGAGATATGCGTTAATATAAAAAGTTAAGTATATTGTATGCCACAGATTCACAATCCCACAACAGGAAGCGGCTCTTATCAGATCTCTTATCAAGACAGGTGTGAGACTGACCAGCGATGTGACGCACACACATTCTAACTAACTTCAAGATTAACACCAAGCAGCAACAGTTATTATAAATCATTTGTGAAGGCCATATATCTGGCCCAAACTGCTCATGCCCCGACCCTCTTTTGTTTTGTTTAGAGTTCAGTTCTATTGACATCTTCAGATACACACACAAAGACGAATTAAAATTTAAAATCCCAACAAATCCTACTTAATGACAGATAATGTTATATTTACATTTCAACTTAAAAAAGCTCAGAACTCTGTTTCTGTTTCATAGTTTTTATTATTTTGATCACAATATTAAAATCACATCACTAGGCTGCTGATGAATAAACACTTTTACAGACAGAATCATTTTGACTTCATCACATCAAACAGACAAATGTTCATATATGTTGGATTATTTCATATGTGAACAGACTTTATGTGATAAACATGAATGTGGTCTCATGTGTGAGTTTTAATAAAGTTTGTTGAATGTGAACAATGATCAGCTGTTATTGATAAATGTGTTTTTATGTGGATCTTCATCAGTTTGCTCGACTTCATGGATCCACACAAAATCTAAATGATAGAAAACATTTTCCATGAAAGTAAAAAACAAACCAAAGATAAAGATCAGAAAATAATTAAATCGTATTACACACCTCGAAAAGTCAAAGGAGAAATAAACAAAGCTTTAGAATAACGAGTTTAACTTTTAAATTCAGCAGATTTCTCTTGAAGAAATAAACATGATGAACAAAATCTTTTTCTCTAACGGCTCTGATCCAGCGTCACAGAGACTTTCACAGGTAACAGCTTCAAGGGATCTGTAATGCTAAAGTATGGAAACATCTTCTCACTGAAACTGTGTGTGAAGGTGTGAATGTGTTTGTTAGTATCAAGATCAGAGAACGACAGTTCTCCTCTGTTCCAGTCCAGCTTCACTCTGATCCTCTGGATCTTCTGCACAGAGAGAACAGATGATCCTGATGAAGACCATGCTGAGTATTTACCTTCATAAAACTGTATTCTCCAGTATCCAAACCGTTTGCTTCCCTTCCTCTGGACAGGCTCTGCTCTTACACCCAGTTCCCAGCGTGTACTGTCTCCAACCAGGACGTCCCAGCTGTGAGTCCCTGAGTTAAAACCCTCAGATCCCAGGACTGAGGAGTAATAATCAAACCTCTCTGGATTGTGAGGAAGCTTCTGTTTCGCTTCTTGTCTAAAACTGGTCAGATCTTCAGACAGGACGAGGCATGGACTAGCAGAGTTTGGGTCCAGAACAACAGGACTGTAGGAGACCTCGTCCTTCATCTTGTTCCAGATGTTGAAGCTCAGGTTGCCCAGATGTTTGGCCTTGTCTATCAGAGCTCCTGAGGCCAGCTGTGGATCACCCAGCAGGGGGCGTTGCTGGACTCGTTCCACTGCAGCCTTGTAGTTGAGCAGGAACGAGACGTCTTCAGCTCTCAGCTCGTCCTCTGTGGTTCTGATTGTGTCTGAAAGAGCCATTATGTCTCTGCTCAGAGCTTCAATCTTCTTCTTCATCATCCGACTCTTCTGCTCCTCTTCCTCCCTCAGTCCAGCCATCCTGGCCTCCTCTTCCTCCTCCATAAACTGATGAAGCTTTTTAAACTGCTCCTTGATCTGCGTCTCTGTGAGTCCGGCCTGGACCTTAATGTGTTTTGCTGTTTGTTCAAACTCTACTTTAACACGTTCAAAACACTGTAACTTCTCCTTCAAGGGCTCCAGAGTTTCCTGAAGTAGCTTCTTGTGTTGTTGTGCAGCTTCATCGATGGGGCTGATTCTGTGGCCGGTGTGTTTTTTTGAATCTCTGCAGACGAGACACACTGGCTGCTGATGGTCCAGACAGAAGAGTCTGAGTTTCTCTGAGTGCAGACTGCAGCGAGCAGGTGAAGAGCTCTGATCGCTCTCCTGTAAGAAGGTCTCACACAGGTTCTTCAACACCAGGTTACAAGGTGGTTCTGACTTTGAAGATCTTCTCTTACAAAGTGGACACTCTTTAACTTTTTTGCCTTTCCACCAGCCCTTCACACAGTCTTTACAGAAGCTGTGGCTACATGACAGAAGAACAGGATCTCTGAAGACATCACAGCAGACGGAACAGTAGAGATCCTCTTCTAATCTGGAAGCCATTGAGTCTCCAGGTGAAGCTGAAAACAGACAGTCAGTCAGTCACAGCTCCATGAACTTCACTGAGGTTCACTTCCCCTCTGAGTCGAGGTGTTTGTTAAACTCACGGTCAGTGTGTGGAGCGTCGGCAGGTTGTAGTTTGACTCTTCTCTCCTGTAGCTGGACTCACTCAGGACGTCTGGTCTGGTTTAGTTTGGTTTGGAAGGTGAATGTGATCGTCTGGTTTTCAGCCTGCGTCTCTTCAGGGAGGAACATATGTTTCCTGGTTTCTCTGGTGTGTCAGGACACGATTGTAAAAAGTAATTCAAGCCTTGGATTTGATAACTGGTCAAAAGTCATTTGGCAGCAACAAGCTCACACAGACAAGAGACTTTGTTGTGAAATAGCTGCTTGAATATGATCGTTATCTGCTGAGGGTTCAATGTTCAGAGGTTGTTCTGCTAGTGTGAGAGTTAAAGTAAAATATTAACAGGAAGTGCAGGGGGGGGGGTGTCTGTGACGTAACTGCAGACATGAAGTCTTATTAATGAGAAAGAAGCAAAGTGCAAACAAAGTGTCACAATGTCAGAAAATTAAAAGATGTTTTTTTACAGATATCCAACTTTCCAGCAACACTTTCCAGCTCCTCCTCTTCCATCCTGATTCATTCATACATACCGGGTTTCCACCATCTTTTCAGATGTTTGGTCGTACTCCTCGCTGACCTGTTGATGGGATGTTGGGGAGTGTTCTCTTGGATGGAGAGAATGTGAATGTTGATGTATATGTTCAGTCTTTAGGAAGGGACCTGAGGGAGGCAACCTTATTGGCTCAGAGGAACCTCAGTAAGCAGCAGGCGAAACAGGCAGAGGGGAATAACAAGAAGGTGAAGGGGTTTCTGTTGAAGAAGGAGACAGAGTCCTGCTATTGAACAAAGGGGAGAGAGGTCAAAAGAAGCTGGCTGACCAGTGGGAGGGGGTGGTGTATGTGGTTGTGGGTAAAAATGTGAGTCTTCACACGTATAACTTACGCCATCCAACAGGTCGGATTAAGGCAGTTCATCAGAACTTGATCATGCCTGTTAGTTTTCTACCACTACCTTCTTGGGGGGAGGGTGATGAGGAGATCAGCCTCTCTTCTTCCACTACTGGTCAGAACCAAGATTCTTCAGGAACCTCGAGTCACAGGGAGCAGAGTGATACTAGGACCGCTCGCTGGGTATCTGATCCTGCTGAGTCTCAGGTTGTTGATGATAGCAAAGAGCACGTCCAACATGTGGAGTGGATGGTGGTACGACTGCTGAGCTGCAGGCTCAGGTGGGCATGAGATCCCGTCAGACATCGGACCGGTCATTCAGTGTTCAGAGTATTGTGTCTGCTGTCAGTGATTCCATGTGTTCAGTTGGGACTTGTTAGGAATTTCAAACTTTTAACTATAGGTTGTGTCTGACTGAACTCTTAAAAATAAAGATAGAAGTATTGTTAGTTAGATATTAGGCCTTCATACAAATTATTTAATAATAACCTTTTCCTTCCTAGGGGTTAATCTACAAATTAAGAATGAACGTTAACTTGATCTCATTTCTAACTTCTGTATTAAAGCATAATTTCATTAGATTCATTAAACTCACATAGAGTCTCACAGCTGTCTGATAAAGTCGTGGAGGTCAGACAGAGTGACGTTGTTGACTTAATTCTGTATGTTGCTTTGGGTTTCGAGGATGCGAATGTTTACACAGTCAGGCTTGTTTTGAAATAGCTGAAAGAATAATAATCTTTTCTCCAATTGTAAACACCTTTGACCCATATTGCATCTGTGGTTGAAGGACGTTCTTGTAGTAAAACTCGTTGTCTAGCAACTATATTGTCATTTGGGAGTGTCTCCCTGTTCACTTCCGTATTCCAAAAGCCAGGAAGCGTGCGCACTTCCGAGGAGGGAGGAACGAAGATCTACTGTATAAAATGGACTGATGCCGGATGTTCGAGGCGCTCTGATACACTTAATGTACTGGAAGCCAATTGTGTCTTTTGCCGTAACCTGTTCATTGCTTTCCTAAATAAATTCTTAATTGAGCAAAACTGAGTTTGGCTCTTCTTCTCGTTAAAGAAGTAAAGAACACGCTGTTGTTTTTTCTTAACAGACTGCATGGGGGGGGGGGGGGGGGGTCAGCGGTGGGAAGTGAATCTACAACTGTGTCTAGGTTAAGGGAGAAGGAGACTGCGAATTCCCTAAGACCAGGTAGACCATGAACAGATTTGTCCAGACCATGTCGACACAAAGGGGAATTTCTAGCAAAGGGATTTTTTTTTATTAGGGTGGACAATGTTTCTGTTGATAAAAAAAATATATATATATATATATATAAAAATAAGGAACATGGGGATTTTTGGGGGGAGCATAACAACATTTGGATAGACCTTGTATGTGAATTGTCTTAAAAAGCATTCACGACGCAGAAGGAAAGACACGATATCAGGACACGATTGTAAAAAGTAATTCAAGCCTTGGATTTGATAACTGGTCAAAAGTCATTTGGCAGCAACAAGCTCACACAGACAAGAGACTTGGTTGTAAAATAGCTGTTTGAATATGATCGTTATCTGCTGAGGGTTCAAAGTTCAGAGGTCGTTCTGCTGAAGTAAAGATAAGTTATGATAAAATATTAACTTCGTCAAGAAGAGGTTTGTGTCAGATCCTGTGGACAAAAGTGAGGAAGTGCAGGGGGAGGAGTCTGTGACGTAACTGCAGAGCTGAAGTCGCATTAAAGAGACAGAAGCAAAGTGCAAACAAATGAACACAATGTCATTGTGTGCGTGTGGGAGGTTTCAAAATGGCGGCTGGCCACTATGAAGACTGAAGACCCCCTGGAGAGTTGGGATCATGGGGCTGAGATCACAGGTGTGTGAGGTGTTGGTGCCGGTCAGAGGAAGTAGTTAGTTGCATGTAAAGAAAGATTCTGATTCTACGAAGAGCATCACAGAACTAACCTTAGCTTTCAAGTAACGTATTACCAAATATCACAAAAACACAAATCCAATTTATAAAACATCACATGAATAGAGTTCAACAGTTCTGTGCATAGGCCTCGTGTAATCAGCCCAGTTATGTTACCAGGTCATGAAAAGGGGGAAAGGTCCTTTTTGAGGTGCTGTTTAAAGTCCAGTGAACTGGTTTTGCTGGTTGTGGCTCCTGTTGTTGTGCATCTGCTGGTCAGACTTTGTGTCGTGGCCAGTTGCTTGTGCTGCAGTTCTTAGGCAGGCTCTCGTGTCGCTGCCTTCTGGAAGGTTTCAGCAGTCTGCTTCAGACCGGCCTGCTTGGAGGTCCAAAGAGCTGCAGCAGGGAGAGGAACCTCCTCCTCCTGCAGAGGTCAGTAGAAAAGAGGGGAACTGGGCTTTTATTGTCCTGGTGACCTCATGGGTCGGGGGGGCACACAGTGACCACTAGGGGTTGAAAGCTGTGTCCAGGGGCAGGTTCACACCGAGGTGTGAAGTGGAAGCACCCTGGGACACTGAGTTCTGGAAGCTCATCTTTGTCTCCAGAACAAAGAAGACATGTGTTCTCAGGCTTTGTCTTCACATGTCGGCCCAACTATTGTTCACAACTATTAGCTCCCAATGTTTAAATAAGTGATAATTCATGAATAAACGTATTTATAACTCTTTAAAAACCTGATACTATCTGAGAGTTAAATCCTACTTAATGACAGATAGTGTTACATTTACATCTCAACTTAAAAAAGGTCAGAACTCTGTTTCTGTTTCATAGTTTTTATTATTTTTATCACAATATTAAAATCCCATCACTAGGCTGCTGTTGAATAAACATTTTTACAGACAGAATCATTTTGGCTTCATCACATCAAACAGACAAATGTTCATATAAGTTGGATTATTTCATATGTGAACAGACTTTATGTGATTAAACATGAATCATGTCTCATGTGTGAGTTTTAATAAAGTTTGTTGAATGTGAACAATGATCAGCTGTTATTGATAAATGTGTTTTTATGTGGATCTTCATCAGTTTGCTCGACTTCATGGATCCACACAAAATCTAAATGATAGAAAACATTTTTCCATGAAAGTAAAAAAACAAACCAAAGATAAAGATCAGAAAATAATCAAATCTTTTTACACACGTGGAAAAATCGACAGCAGAAATAAAAATGAGTGATAAGTAAAAGGAGAAATAAACAAAGCTTCAGAATAACGAGTTTAACTTTTAAATTCAGCAGATTTCTCTTGAAGAAATAAACATGATGAATAAAATCTTTGTCTCTAACGGCTCTGATCCAGCGTCACAGAGACTTTCACAGGTAACAGCTTCACTGGGTGATGATCTTTCGTGCTAAAGAAAGGAAACATCTTGTGAGTGAAAGTTTGTGTTAAGGTGTGAATGTGTTTGTTAGTATCAGGATCAGAGAACGACAGTTCTCCTCTGTTCCAGTCCAGTTTCACTCTGATCCTCTGGATCTTCTGCACAGAGAGAACAGATAATCCTGATGGTGACACGGTTGTGTATTTACCTTCATAGAACCATATTCCCCATGTTTCAGACATATTGCTTCCCTTCCTCTGGGCAGACTCTGCTGACACACCCAGTGTCCAGCGTGTACTGTCTCCAACCAGGATGTCCCAACTGTGAGTCCCTGAGTTAAAACCCTCAGATCCCAGGACTGAGTGAAAATAATCAAACCTCTCTGGATTGTCAGGAAGCTTCTGTTTCTCTCCTCCTCTCAAACTGATCATATCTTCAGACAGGACGAGTTCTGGATGAGCAGAGTTTGGGTCCAGAACCACAGGACTGTAGGAGACCACGTCCTTCATCTTGTTCCAGATGTTGAAGCTCAGGTTGCCCAGATGTTTGGCCTCGTCTATCAGAGCTCCTGAGGCCAGCTGTGGATCATCCAGCAGGGGGCGCTGCTGGACTCGTTCCACTGCAGCCTTGTAATTGAGCAGGAACGAGACGTCTTCAGCTCTCAGCTCGTCCTCTGTGGTTCTGATTGTGTCTGAAAGAGCCATTACGTCTCTGCTCAGAGCCTCAATCTTCTTCTTCATCATCCGACTCTTCTGCTCCTCTTCCTCCCTCAGTGCAGCCACCCTGTCCTCCTCTTCCTCCTCCAGAAACCGATGAAGCTTTTTAAACTGCTCCTTGATCTGCGTCTCTGTGAGTCCGGCCTGGACCTTAATGTGTTCTGCTGTTTGTTCAAACTGTACTTTAACACGTTCAAAACACTGTAACTTCTTCTTCAAGGGCTCCAGAGTTTCCTGAAGCTGCTTCTTGTGTTGTCGTGCAACTTCATCCATTGGTCTGAATCCGTCGTCGGTGTGTTTTTCTGAATCTCTGCAGACGAGACCCACTGGCTGCTGATGGTCCAGACAGGAGAGTTTGAGCTTCTTTGAGTGCAGACTGCAGAGAGCAGGTGAAGAGCTCTGATCTCTCTCCTGTAAGAAGGTCTCACACAGGTTCTTTAACACCAGGTTACAAGGTGGTTCTTCCCTCGAAGATCTTCTCTTACAAAGTGGACACTCTTTTACTCCTTTTTCTTTCCACCAGCTCTTCAAACAGTCTTTACAGAAGCTGTGGCTACATGACAGAAGAACAGGATCTCTGAAGACATCACTGCAGACCGCACAGCAGAGATTCTCTTCTGATCTGGAAGCCATTGAGTCTCCAGGTGAAGCTGAAAACAGACAGTCAGTCAGTCACAGCTCCATGAACTTCACTTCCCCTCTGAGTCGAGGTGTTTGTTAACCATTTGATACACAACATGGGTCAAAAGTGACCCGATGGAGTTTTAATTGTAAATATCTTTGCAATTAATGTATTTCATCATTCAGAATTCCAGGAATTCCTTAATTAACTTGTTTTTGATCATTACACATTCTTATTTTTATTTGTCCTTATTTACTTTTTTAATAAAAATCATTTTTATATCACTACCCTTCTAAGGCACAACATGGGTCAAAAATGACCCGTATTAATTTCACATGTTATTTCATGCATGGCTGTGCATCTTTGCTATATCTTTTAAATTCTATTTATTTAATCATTTAATATTACAAAGTATTAATTAAAATATCTTGTTTTTGATTACCACAAATCATTATTTTAATTTTCTCTCTCTTAATTTTTTAACTAAAATGTTTTTTGTATTACTACATCAAGTTTACACACACAAATGACCCATGTATGCAATTGTGAATTTGATAGGAACCTTTGATTTGTAAATGTTTGTAGTTAGTCAAAAGTTGTCCACAGTAAACATGTTCCTAACTACAAACATTTACAAATCAAAGGTTCCTATCAAATTCACACTTGCATACATGGGTCATTTTGACCCATGTGTGTAAACGTGATGAAGTCATACGAAAAATATTTTAGTTAAAAAATTAAGACAGAGAAAATGAAAATAATAATCTGTGGTAATCAAAAGCAAGATATTTTAATGAATACTTTGAAATATTAAATGATTAAATAGTAGGGTCCGATACCTCAATTCCGTGACCATTCTCTGGCAAATATGTTTTGATGACTGATTTGACATCTATACAACATTTAGATTCTAGGTGCTCTGGTAAAAAAGTAACCTTTACAAGATAGTGCCGGCTGCCATTTTGGATTCGGCCCTCTAGCGAAAAATGCCGACATTTTTGCGAGGGACATGGGGGCTAAATTTTTTATAAATGTTGTATAGATGTCAAATCAGTCATCAAAACATATTTGCCAGAGAATGGTCACGGAATTGAGGTTTCGGACCCTACTAAAATGAATAGATTTTAAAAGATATAGCAAAGAAGCACAGCCATGCATGAAATAACATTTTTGACCCATGGAAGGGTAGTGATACAAAAATGTTTTTTATTAAAAAAGTAGAAAAGGACAAATGAAAATAAGAATTTGTGATGATCAAAAACAAGTTAATGGAGGAATTCCTGAAATTCTGAATGATGAAATAAATTTGTAAAGATATTTACAATTTAAACTCCATCGGGTCATTTTTGACCCATGTGTGTAAACTTGATTTAAAAATACAAAAACTATTTTAGTTCATAATTTATGAAAAATTAAATGAAATTAATGATTTGTGGTAATCAAAAACAAGATATTTAATGAATACTTTGAATATTAAATGATGAAATAATTAGATTTCCAAAAATATAGCAAAGAAATACTCAGCCGTGCCTGAAATAACATTGTAAGTCAATACGGGTCATTTTTGACCCATGTTCTGCCTTAGAGGGGGTTTACATAGCTTGTGTATCAAAGGGTTAAACTCACGGTCAGTGTGTGGAGCGTCGGCAGGTTGTAGTTTGACTCTTCTCTCCTGTAGCTGGACTCACTCAGGACGTTTGGTCTGGTTTGGTTCAGTTTGGTTTGGAAGGTGAATGTGATCGTCTGGTTTTCAGCCTGCGTCTCTTCAGGGATGAACAGATGTGTCCTGGTTTCTCTGGTGTGTCAGGACAAGATTGTAAAAAGTAATTCAAGCCTTGGATTTGATATCTGGTCAAAAGTCATTTGGCAGCAACAAGCTCACACAGACAAGAGACTTGGTTGTAAAATAGCTGCTTGAATATGATCATTATCTGCTGAGGGTTCAATGTTCAGAGGTCGTTCTGCAAAAGTAAAGATAAGTTATTAAAAAATATTAACTTCGTCAAGAAGAGGTTTGTGTCAGGTCCTATAGACAAAAAACAGGAAGTGCAGGGGGGGGGGGGGTGTATAGTCTGTGACGTACCTACGAACCTGAAGTCTTATTAATGAGAAAGAAGCAAAGTGCAACAAATGGTCACAAGTTCAGAAAAAGAGGGTTTTATAGATATCCAACTTCCCAGCAACACTTTCCAGCTCCTCTTCCATCCTGAGCCATTCCTCAGCCAAATGGGATATAAAGCACCAAGGAGACCTCCTGATAAAATGCCTGAACCTCCTCTCTCCCTTTTCACGAGAAGCAGCAGCAGCTTCACTCCGAACTCACTCACCCGAGCTGAGCCCAGCCACCGGATGGAGAAAACCAATTTTGGCTTTACCTCAAGGTGCTCGTTCCACAAAACAAAAGTTCTTGTCCAAACCCTCTTCAAACTGCTCCATTTCCCAACTGCTGACGCTGCAGTACTTGTGGGTCCTGGTACCGGTCATCTCAGGGCTTCCCTCTCCTGCCGTTCTTACATCAACACCTCAACGGGCATCAGTGACCTTCTGACTCCACTTCCTGTCACCGCCTGTGCAGTGGAAGCCCTGAAGATGGCCCAATCAGCTTGGTGCATAACAACAGGAACACATTCCTTTAGCATCTTATTCACAGAGCGGTGGCCCTCCTGCACTCTGGGAAAAACTAGTTTGATATCTAATGTAATTGGTTGCTAGGCTTGTCTCTTAATACTGTTAGAAGTGAAAAGGTGGAAAGGTCCTTTTTGAGGTGCTGTTTAAAGTCCAGTGAACTGGTCTTGCTGGTTGTGGCTCCTGTTGTTGTGCATCTGCTGGTCAGACTTTGTGTCGTTACCAGTTGCTTGTGCTGCAGTTCTTAGGCAGGCTCTTGTGTCCCTGCCTTATATATGCTTCCACTAGGAAACATTATCAGGACACACTCGGTAAATTTTCACTGCTATGCCTTAGAGAAACATTATCTAATGATGTAGCTGCGCTAGACAACATTGCCCTTGCTTCCAATGACACAGTCAGGAACTTGGGAGAGATCTTCGATCCTGATTTATCCTTTAATAGTCACTTAAAACAAATTTTTAGGACCGCCTTTTTCCACTTGCGTAATATCTCAAAAATCAGACATGTCCTTTCGCAAAAATATGCAGAAAAACTAGTCCACGCCTTTGTTACATCGAGACTGGACTACTGTAATTCCCTATTATCAGGCTCCAGCAGCAAGTCGTTAAGGATTCTGCAGCTGGTCCAAAATGCCGCAGCACGTGTCCTGACAAGAACTAAGAAAAGAGAGCACATTTCTCCAGTATTAGCATCGCTACACTGGCTTCCTGTTAAATCAAGAATAGAATTTAAAATTCTCCTCCTCACCTTCAAGGCCCTTAATGATATGGCAGCATTTTACCTTAAAGAGATGTTAGTACCATATCAACTAGCTAGAGCACTCCGCTCCCAGAACTCAGGCCTACTTGTCGACCCTAAAGTCTCTAAAAGTAGAGTAGGAGCCAGAGCTTTTAGCCATCAAGCCCCACTCCTGTAGCCTGACGTTGTCATACTCATGATTCTAGTCAGAATATGAGTCTGAGACCGTTCCATTGGGCTGTGATTATGGGGCGTGTTTCAACCGCACCAGGAAAAAAATTGCCTCTTCGCTCAATTGGATAGACCTACAACCAATCAGAGCAACGTAGTATGTGACGTATGAATCCCATAGGAAGGACGGCAAAAACATCTTTTCGATCTACAAATGCCTTGATCATGTTTCTCTGTTCCTCTTTCAAAATGAATGCGCTGTTGATGTCTCCTAAAACAGACTCAAGGGCAGTATCGACACATCTCAGCTCTCCAGCGGCAGGCAGCGCTCTTTGATGACATAGTTGATTACGTAACTGTTGATCATCTGTCCATCATCGTATAAAGCCCGCCTTCTCCATCCTTATCACATCAAATCACACAGCCGCAGCTGTGGCCACATCAAGGATTGCGATTTGTGGATCCTAACTAGGGTTGCAAAGGGGCGGAAAGTTTCTGGTAAATTACCAGAAACTTTCCAGGGGAAGTTAAGCTCAGGAATTTGGGGAATTTAAAAAAATAAATAAATTAGCAAATTAAACGCTGAGCAATAAAAACATCATTCAAAACTCTATTAAAGATGTATGGAATGCAGCACACGCTGCACGTTGAGTTTCAACCCTCCACTGGTCATTCTTCCATCACATGCACAGATAATTCCCAGCATCCTTCACTCTACAGCAGGGCTATTGAGGCCTGCTGTAGAGTGAAGGACTAGTCAGGTAAGTTTCCATGATATTACTGGGGAAAATATATTAGCATGCTGATTGAGGATTGTTCATCTGTTCATCTAGACTATTTCCATTCATTTAGCCATCAATTGTAAAATATTTTTACAGACGATTCCAATTGTTTGGCTAACTATTTATATATGTTTTTTTACAAACTTTTTTCTCATCTTATTCTACAGAACAATGCCACTTGCACTATCTCATGTGTGGAGACATTTCACCTCATCCAATGTAGAAGGAAAGGCTGTGTACATTTGCAAATACTGTGCAAAGACCTATGTTAAGAATGACACAACGATGCAGAAGCATATAGTCAAGTGCCCAAAGTTTCCTCAGGGCTCAAGTCAGCCTATGGCAAAACAAAATGTTTATATTTATGTCTGTATATGACAAGGTAAATACAGTTCCTATAAATTATCCACAACATTTCCTGTTAATTCCCGTATATTCCCGTTCATTCCCGTTCATTCCCGTTAATTCCCATGGAAAGTCTCCAATTTTGGATATTCCCGGAATTTTGCAACCCTAATCCTAAATGGCGGCAGTGGACAATGACTGTGGACTATAGTGGATCCCATCTTGATGGTGGATCATGATCTTGCTGCTGACCAGAGACTATGATGCAGCAGGACTGCTTAATATATAGTATTGCAGTTATCCTTCAAAATGTTTACCCTCATCATTGCTGCTAAAACCTTTCTCCTGATGATGTTCTCCTCTACACATCTTTTGCACTTGTGTCCGTCCTGGGAGACGGATCCTCACATGTGTCTCTCTGAGGTTTCTACATATTTTTACCTGTTAAAAGGGTTTTTAGTAGTTTGTCGAGACTCTTGCTGAGGGTTAAGGACAGAGGATGTCTCACCATGATAAAGCCCTATGAGACAAATTGTGATTTGTGAATATGGGCTATACAAAAAAAATTTGATTGATTGGAAGGTTTCAGCAGTCTGCTTCAGCCCGGCCTGCTTGGACGTCCAAAGAGCTGGAGCAGGGAGAGGAACCTCCTCCTCCTGCAGAGGTCAGTAGAAAAGAGGGGAACTGGGGTTTTATTGTCCTGGTGACCTCATGGGTCGGGGGGACACACAGTGACCACTAGGGGTTGGAAGCTGTGTCCAGGGGCAGGTTCACACCGAGGTGAGAAGTGGAAGCATCCTGAGACACTGAGTTCTGGAAGCTCATCTTTGTCCCCAGAACAAAGAAGACATGTGGTCTCAGGCTTTGTCTTCACATGTCGGCCCAACTATTGTTCACAACTATTAGCTCCCAATGTTTAAATAAGTGATAATTCATGAATAAACGTATTTATAACTCAATTTAACAACCTGAAACTGTCTCTGAGTGTTAAATCCAACTTAATGACAGATAATGTTATCTTTACATCTCAACTTAAAAAATATCAGAACTCTGTTTCTGTTTCATAGTTTTTATTATTTTTATCACAATATTAAAATCACATCACTAGGCTGCTGTTGAATAAACACTTTTACAGACAGAATCATTTTGGCTTCATCACATCAAACAGACAAATGTTCATATGTGTTGGATTATTTGATATGTAAACAGACTTTATGTGATTAAACATGAATCATGTCTCATGTGTGAGTTTTAATAAAGTTTATTGAATGTCAACAATGATCAGCTGTTATTGATAAATGTGTTTTTATGTGGATCTTCATCAGTTTGCTCGACTTCATGGATCCACACAAAATCTAAATGATAGAAAACATTTTCATGAAAGTAAAAAACAAACCAAAGATAAAGATCAGAAAATAATTAAATCTTTTAACACACGTGGAAAAGTCAACAGGAGAAATAAAAACGAGTGAGAAGTAAAAGGAGAAAATAAACAAATCTTTAGAATAATGAGTTTAACATTTAAATTCAGCAGATTTCTCTTGAAGAAATAAACATAATGAATAAAATCTTTGTCTCTAACGGCTCTGATCCAGCGTCACAGAGACTTTCACAGGTAACAGCTTCACTGGGTGATGATCTTTCGTGCTAAAGAAAGGAAACATCTTGTGAGTGAAAGTTTGTGTTAAGGTGTGAATGTGTTTGTTAGTATCAGGATCAGAGAACGACAGTTCTCCTCTGTTCCAGTCCAGTTTCACTCTGATCCTCTGGATCTTCTGCACAGAGAGAACAGTTAATCCTGATGGTGACACTGTTGTGTATTTACCTTCATAGAACCATATTCCCCATGTTTCAGACATATTGCTTCCCTTCCTCTGGGCAGACTCTGCTGACACACCCAGTGTCCAGCGTGTACTGTCTCCAACCAGGACGTCCCAGCTGTGAGTCCCTGAGTTAAAACCCTCAGATCCCAGGACTGAGTGAAAATGATCAAACCTCTCTGGATTGTCAGGAAGCTTCTGTTTCTCTCCTCCTCTCAAACTGGCCAGATCTTCAGACAGGACGAGTCCTGGATTAGCAGAGTTTGGGTCCAGAACGACAGGACTGTAGGAGACCACGTCCTTCATCTTGTTCCAGATGTTGATGCTCAGGTTGCCCAGATGTTTGGCCTCGTCTATCAGAGCTCCTGAGGCCAGCTGTGGATCATCCAGCAGGGGGCGCTGCTGGACTCGTTCCACTGCAGCCTTGTAGTTGAGCAGGAACGAGACGTCTTCAGCTCTCAGCTCGTCCTCTGTGGTTCTGATTGTGTCTGAAAGAGACGTTATGTCTCTGCTCAGAGACTCAATCTTCTTCTTCATCATCCGACTCTTGTGCTCCTCTTCCTCCCTCAGTGCAGCAATCCTGGCCTCCTCTTCCTCCTCAAGAAACCGATGAAGCTTTTTAAACTGCTCCTTGATCTGCGTCTCTGTGAGTCCGGCCTGGACCTTAATGTGTTCTGCTGTTTGTTCAAACTCTACTTTAACACGTTCAAAACTCTGTAACTTCTTCTTCAAGGGCTCCAGAGTTTCCTGAAGCTGCTTCTTGTGTTGTTGTGCAGCTTCATCGATGGTTCTGAATCTGTGGCCGGTGTGTTTTTCTGAATCTCTGCTGAACAGGCCCACTGGCTCCTGATGGTCCAGACAGGAGACTCTGAGTTTCTTTGAGTGCATACTGCAGAGAGCATGTGAAGAACTCTGATCTCTTTCCTGCAAGAAGGTCTCACACAGGTTCTTTAACACCAGGTTACAAGGTGGTTCTTCCCTTGATGATCTTCTCTTACAAAGTGGACACTCTTTTACTTCTTTCTCTTTCCACCAGCTCTTCACACAGTCTTTACAGAAGCTGTGGCTACATGACAGAAGAACAGGATCTCTGAAGACATCACGGCAGACGGGACAGCAGAGATCCTCTTCTGATCTGGAAGCCATTGAGTCTCCAGGTGAAGCTGAAAACAGACAGTCAGTCAGTCACAGCTCCATGAACTTCACTGAGGTTCACTTCCCCTCTGAGTCGAGGTGTTTGTTAAACTCACGGTCAGTGTGTGGAGCGTCGGCAGGTTGTTTGACTCCTCTCTCCTGTAGCTGGACTCACTCAGGACGTTTGGTCTGGTTTGGTATAGTTTGGTTTGGAAGGTGAATGTGATCGTCTGGTTTTCAGCCTGCGTCTCTTCAGGGAGGAACACACGTTTCCTGGTTTCTCTGGTGTGTCAGGACACGATTGTAAAAAGTAATTCAAGCCTTGGATTTGATAACTGGTCAAAAGTCATTTGGCAGCAACAAGCTCACACAGACAAGAGACTTGGTTGTAAAATGGCTGCTTGAATATGATCGTTATCTGCTGAGGGTTCAATGTTCAGACATTGTTCTGCAAAAGTTAAATATTAACAGGAAGTGCAGGGGGGGGGGGTTTGTGACGTAACTGCAGACATGAAGTCTTATTAATGAGAAAGAAGCAAAGTGCAAACAAATTGTCACAGTGTCAGAAAATTAAAAGATGTTTTTTTATAGATATCCAACTTTCCAGCAACACTTTCCAGCTCCTCTTCCATCCTGAGCCAGTCCTCAGCCAAATGGGATGTAAAGCACCAAGGAGACCTCCTGGTAAAAAGCCTAAACCTCCTCTGACGCCACTTCCTGTCTTCTGCCTGTGCAATGGAAGCCCTGAACATGGCTCAATCAGCTTGGTGCATAACAACAGGAAAACCTTCCTTTTGATAACTAATGTGATTGGGAGCTAGGCTTGTCTCTTAATACTGTTAGAAGTGAAATAGGGGGAAAGGTCCTTTTTGAGGTTCTGTTTAAAGTCCAGTGAACTGGTCTTGCTGGTTGTGGCTCCTGTTGTTGTGCATCTGCTGGTCAGACTTTGTGTCGTGGCCAGTTGCTTGTGCTGAAGTTCTTAGGCAGGCTCTCGTGTCGCTGCTGTTGTGCAATAGGAGTAGACTTGACGTTGGCTAATTATTAATAATCATGAAATATGATTATTAAAATAATAAAAATTATCTATCAAAAATAATTAAATTATTAATTGAAGATGATCAGTAATCAAATAACAATAAAACCACTAATGAGAAAATAGGAATTATCAATTAGAAAGTACAAGCTATCAATTAACAATGATAAGGTTATCAACCAAGAATAATGAAAATAATTAGTCAAAAACAATAAAATTATCAATTTAAGAATAATACTATCTATATTAATAATTGAGAAAGGGGGGCACCACCCTGGTTTCAAGGGACCAACGATGTCAAGCTATAATTATCAGTCTCATAATGATAAATGTCAAATTAATAATGTCAATATTTTAATATTAACGATTACTTAATAAACAGTGAAGGCTTCTAAGTTCGAGCACAGGCAATCATAATCCAGCTGTATTCACACACTTATGCACAAATAATCACAGACTACAGATACTTTAATTACAAAATTATTTATTAAAAAGGGGAAATAAAGTTATAATGTTATTCAATGATTCCTCATTTTAACAAGCTCCAATATTTCAAAGATAAACACAGCAGCAGCACTTATCACAATTCAGAAAATACATGGACAACCTGCGGTCTACCTATGTATGTCTGTCTCTATGTGTGTGTGTGTCTGTGTCAACATGTCTCTCTGTGTGTGTGTGTCTATGTGTGTGTGTGTGAAATAAAGTTAGTGTTATTTAATGATTCATCATCTTAACAAACTCCCATATTTCAAAGATCACAACAGCAGCAGCATTTATCACAATTTAGAAGACACATGTATCCACCTATGTGTTTCTGAGTGTGTATGCATCTGTCTGTGTCTATCAAAGTGTCTGTGTGTGTGTGTGTGTGAGAGTGTGTGTGCGAGAGAGAGAGAAAAAGAAGGGGCGTGGCGATGACGCGTAGTGACATCACATCTAAGATGGAGGCCGATCATGATTCGTGGAATCAAGGCCTAAAAACTCTCAAAATGGCGGATTGACTACAAAACAAGATGGCGGAGCCGTTATGAATTTAGAGCCAGGATGGGAGGAGAGAGAGAGCGGAGGCGTGGCAATAATAGACTCAAAATGGTGGGTTAACTTGCGTTATTCAAGATGGAGTCTATGTTAATGACACCATGTGGCCGGAGCGCACACTGGTGGTCGTCACATGAATTACACAAAGGAAATTTTAGACAAAGAGAATTCTTATATCTGCTTGGCTTTGGGGGCCGAATGGTTTCCAGATGTGTTCAGCCTCTCTAAGCATAGATTTAACTATGTGACATGACCTGTATTATAAATACAGGTCAGAAGTGTGTATAGGTCGGTTTAGAAGGAGAGAGAGAGAGAAAACATGTAAGGAGAGTTCAAAGAAGCTCTTAAAAATACGCCTGAGATGAATTAACAGTGATTCACCCCTCAGCCCTCAAGCGAACGTTGTGGGCCGAAGTTCTGATCGGTGAAATCACTGCAGACTAACACAGACGTTAACAGTGCGGGCGGAGGCGCTTCTCGCGGCCCTATTTACTGTAACACCAAACATTGACCGGAAACCGGAAGTAGCGGCTCTGAGTAGTGGCAGGCTAAAACAATGGAACTCGGAGGTTCCATCAACAAAATACACTCAAGTATTAAAACAACACGCTACGTATTAAAACTAACATCTGCCCAGACAACATAAGCCTCTTACTGTAACCATGGTTTCGTGGGGTGCATGCGCATCGGCGCGAATCTCCCGGAGGTTCAGTGAATAGCTTGAAGTCTCTCAGGCGGGCTCTCGTGAGCACCGCAGCTGGGCCGGAGCCGATCCGTCGTGCTCCGTGGCGAGATGAGGTTTCGTCTTCTTCTGCATCAGCGGAGCTCGTGCTCACTCACAGGAACGTGCGGCTGCTTGTTGCCGTTGTAGATCGTGTGGAGAAAGAATAAAAGTAAAGTCCGTGTGGAAAAGGAAACAGTCTGAGATCGTCCAGCGAGCAATTTCCTGTTTGATCTTTCCAAGTTAAAACAGGAAAAGTCCTTTCCAAAATAAAACGTCAACTAAGATAAAAGAATAAATGAATGAAATGAATTGAAATGAATAAAACAAACGTCTTATCGCCTCCATTAGCGTACTGGGTCGACTATGAAGACCCCCGGGGGGGGTCTAGTGGCGACGTCAGCATCGGAGGAAAGAGAGGACACAGAGAAAAGTAGTTCCCTCCTTAAGTTGCTGGGTTAACTGGTGAGACCCCGGGGGGGGGGTCTCGTTGTCACATCAGCATCGGAGGAAAAGAGAGAAAGGTTTCTGTGAGCTCAGCCTTTTTAAGTCATGTTCCAGGTGACTCCCCCCTGGGAGGAGGGGTCAGGGGTCAGTGTGGCCCTCCAGCCAATTGAGTTGTCAGGATTTGGCCCCCAGGGGCGGGCTTACCGTGGGGGACCCAGGAAGTGACCTGCTGCCACATGGAGATAAGGGCCCATGCTGGAATTTTTATCTGAGGGGTTACCCGAGCCTGGCCTAAGGTTTTACGACTCTTTGTTCTAAGTCAGACCACTGGGCCTTGCCCAACACTGCCTTCTGGAAGGTTTCAGCAGTCTGCTTCAGGCCGGCCTGCTTGGAGGTCCAAAGAGCTGGAGCAGGGAGAGGAACCTCTTCCTCCTGCAGAGGTCAGTAGAAAAGAGGGGAACTGGGCTTTTATTGTCCTGGTGACCTCATGGGTCGGGGGACACACAGTGACTACTAGGGGTTGGAAGCTGTGTCCAGGGGCAGGTTCACACCGAGGTGTGAAGTTGAAGCACCCTGGGAGACTGAGTTCTGGAAGCTCATCTTTGTCCCCAGAACAAAGAAGACATGTGGTCTCAGGCTTTGTCTTCACATGTCGGCCCAACTATTGTTCACAACTATTAGCTCCAAATGTTTAAATAAGTGATAATTCATGAATAAACCTATTTATAACTCCATTTAAAAACCTGAAACTATCTGAGTGTTAAATCCTACTTAATGACAGATAATGTTATATTTACATTTCAACTTAAACAAGGTCAGAACTCTGTTTCTGTTTCATAGTTTTTCTTATTTTCTTATTATCACAATATTAAAGTCACATCACTCGGCTGCTGTTGAATAAACACTTTTACAGACAGAATCATTTTGACTTCATCACAGTAAACATCTGGGACATTAAAGTCCCAGATGCTGAAAGCGCTGACGTTGGCCCCTGACTGCACGGCTCCTGAGACTACCAGGTTTCCACTATCTTTTCAGATGGTCGGTCGTACTCCTCACTGACCTGTTGATGGGATGTTGGAGAGTGTTCTCTTGGATGGAGAGACTGTGAATGTTGATGCATATGTTCAGTCTTTAGGAAGGGACCTGAGGGAGGCAACCTTACTGCCTCAGAGGAAGCTCAGTAAGCAGCAGGCGAAACAGGCAGAGGGGTATCACAAGAAGGTGAAGGGGTTTCCTGTTGAAGTAGGAGACAGAGTCCTGCTATTGAACAAAGGGGAGAGAGGTCAAAAGAAGCTGGCTGACCATCGGGAGGGGGTGGTGTATGTGGTTGTGGGTCAAAATGGGGGTCTTCAAACATACAACATTTGCCATCCAACAGGTTGGATTAAGGCAGTTCATCAGAACTTGATCATGCCTGTTAGTTTTCTACCACTACCTTCTTGGGGAGATGGTGATGAGGAGATCAGCCTCTCTTCTTCCACTACTGGTCAGAACTAAGATTCTGCAGGTACCTCGAGTCACAGGGAGCAGAGTGATACCAGGACCGCTCGCTGGGTATCTGATCCTGCTGAGTCTCAGGTTGTTGATGATAGCAAAGAGCACGTCCAACATGTTTAGTGGATGGTGGTACGCCTGCTGAGCTGCAGACTCAGGTGGGCATGAGATCTGATGGTTCACCTCTCAGCCCCTTGGGAAGCTACGCACTTTCTTCGCTCTTCTGACTTTTGTTAGTTTTAGGTTTTAAATAACACCAGAAGTTATTGTACATGTTATATAATGTTGTTTTAATAATTCCATGTTAGTTTGTTGTGTTGCCAATTATTGTATTTGTGTAAACCTGCATGTAATGGAGAGGTGTGTCTGCACGTGTACTGTTAGCATGCTTGGTGAACATTGTGTTTGTTAGCTGGAGGCTAAGTAACACTATGCATATTGTACAGGAGATGAGCACGCAGCAGCTTCATGACAAACATCGTTTTGTTTCCACAACTGCAGATGCTGAGGTCAGTGTGGAGAACAGAGTCTGAAGGTTCAAGTTTCAAGAGTTTATTGTTATATGCACAATAATTACATGAAGCAGTCGCTGGCAATTAAATGCTGGGGTCACAGGCTCTTATAGCAATGCTCAGAATACTACAAGCAAAAAATATAAAATAATATATATTTATCTAAAATATATATATACACCTAAAGAAAAAACAATAGTGCAAATATTTGCAATAGTGCAGTTATCTGTGGGGCTGTTACTGGGAAGACAATAAAAACATTTGGAAAGACATTGTATGTGAAGTGTCTTAAAAATAATTCACGACGCAGAAGGAAAGACACGATATCAGGACACGATTGTAAAAAGTAATTCAAGCCTTGGATTTGATAACTGGTCAAAAGTCATTTGGCAGCAACAAGCTCACACAGACAAGAGACTTGGTTGTAAAATAGCTGCTTGAATATGATCGTTATCTGCTGAGGGTTCAATGTTCAGATGTCGTTCTGCTGGTGTAAAGATAAGTTATGATAAAATATTAACTTCGTCAAGAAGAGGTTTGTGTCAGATCCTGTGGACAAAAGTGAGGAAGTGCAGGGGGAGGAGTCTGTGGTGTAACTGCAGAGCTGAAGTCGCATTAAAGAGACAGAAGCAAAGTGCAAACAAATGAACACAAAGTCATTGTGTGCGTGTGTGAGGTTTCAAAATGGCGGCTGGCCACTATGAAGACAGAAGACCCCCTGGAGAGTTAGGATCATGGGGCTGAGATCACAGGTGTGTGAGGTGTTGGTGCCGGTCAGAGGAAGTAGTTAGTTGCATGTAAAGAAAGATTCTGATTCTACGAAGAGCATCACAGAACTAACCTTAGCTTTCAAGTAACGTATTACCAAATATCACAAAAACACAAATCAAATTTATAAAACATCACATGAATATGTTTCGACAGCGAATTCCCTGAGACCAGTTAGACCAGTTAACAGATTTAAACAGACCATGTTGACACGAAGGGGAATTGCTAGCTAAGAGATTTTTTTATTAGGGTCCACAATGTTTCTGTTGATAAAAAAATATATATAAAAATAAGGAACATGGTAATTTTGGGGGGAACATAACTTTGTTGGTGGGTTGCAGTTGTCTGTTATATTAGGTACACCTTACTGACACTGTGTTTATTCCATAGCCTTAAAATGTGTATATAGCACGTGTTCTCATGGTTAGTGTGTGACTGATCACCTCATGTTTATCCTGATCTTTAGTTGGAAAGTGTCTGAACTGGTTCTTCTGGTTTATATGGTTAGTAAGGGAAATGCACAGTTGACCTGTAGACGCTGTATAGAGGAAAACAAAGTTATGAATTATATCTTGTGGGCGAGAGGGGTCATGTTGTCATGAAGCGCAAAACAGTGGGGCTGAATATCGTAGAAGTAGTATTTTGTTGCGCTTGATAGGAATTTAAATTTATATATAGTGTGGGTCTGACTGAACTCTATGCAATAAAGTTCGGAGGGGGGGGACATGAACAGTTTGGACCAGATAAGGGCCTGCACACAAATGATTTAAGAATAAACTTTTTCCTTCCTAGTGTTTAATCATTGTTGTTTAGTCTCACACCTGTCTTGATAAAAGGTCTGCTAAGAGCTGCTGCCTGTTTTGAAGAATGTGAAATCTGTGACATACTATACACTGTACGTTAACTTGTTCTCATTTCTAACTTTTGTATTAAAACCTAATTTCCTTAAATTAATTCAACATCACGTAGATTTCGAGCAGCTGTCTGATAAGTTCTGGAGGTCGGACAGAGTGACTTTGTTGACTTTGTTTTGTTTCTTTGTTTTGGTTTCGTGGATCTTAATGTTTACACAGTCAGGACATGTTTTGATGAAACAGAAACATAATATTAGCATGCTTGGTGAACATTGTGTTCGTTAGCTGGAAGCTATATTGTACAGGAGATGAGCAGCTTCATGACAGACACTGTTTTGTTTCCACAACTGCAGATGCTGATGGTAAGTGTGGATAAAAGAGTCTGAAGGTTCAAGATTCAAGAGTTTATTGTTATATGCACAATAATTAGATGAAGCAGTCGCTGGAAATGAAATGCTTGGGTCACAGGCTCTTATAGCAATGCTCAGAATACTACAAGCAAAGAAATATTGAATAAAATAATATAAAAAAGAATTCAAAAATGTTAAATAGAAAATGAAATACATATATCTAAAATATATATATACACCTAAAGAAAAAACAATAGTGCAAATATTTGCAATAGTGCAGTTATCTGTGGGGCTGTTACTGGGCAGACAATAAAAACATTTGGAAAGACATTGTATGTGAAGTGTCTTAAAAAGCATTCACGACGCAGAAGGAAAGACACGATATCAGGACACGATTGTAAAAAGTAATTCAAGCCTTGGATTTGATAACTGGTCAAAAGTCATTTGGCAGCAACAAGCTCACACAGACAAGAGACCTGGTTGTAAAATAGCTGCTTGAATATGATCGTGATCTGTTCAGTGTTCAATGTTCAGAGGTCGTTCTGCTGAAGTAAAGATAAGTTATGATAAAATATTTACTTCGTCAAGAAGAGGTTTGTGTCAGATCCTGTGGACAAAAGTGAGGAAGTGCAGGGGGAGGAGTCTGTATTGTAACTGCAGAGCTGAAGTCGCATTAAAGAGACAGAAGCAAAGTGCAAACAAATTAACACAATGTCATTGTGTGCGTGTGGGAGGTTTCAAAATGGCGGCTGTCCACTATGAAGACAGAAGACCCCCTGGAGAGTTGGGATCATGGGGCTGAGATCACAAGTGTGTGAGGTGTTGGTGCCGGTCAGAGGAAGTAGTTAGTTGCATGTAAAGAAAGATTCTGATTCTACGAAGAGCATCACAGAACTAACCTTAGCTTTCAAGTAACGTATTACCAAATATCACAAAAACACAAATCCAATTTATAAAACATCACATGAATAGAGTTCAACAGTTCTGTGCATAGGCCTCGTAGAATCAGCCCAGTTATGTTACGAGTTCATGAAAAGGTGGAAAGGTCCTTTTTGAGGTGCTGTTTAAAGTCCAGTGAACTGGTCTTGCTGGTTGTGTCTCCTGTTGTTGTGCATCTGCTGGTCAGACTTTGTGTTGTGACCAGTTGCTTGTGCTGCAGTTCTTAGGCAGGCTCTCGTGTCGCTGCCTTCTGGAAGGTTTCAGCAGTCTGCTTCAGGCCGGCCTGCTTGGAGGTCCAAAGAGCTGGAGCAGGGAGAGGAACCTCCTCCTCCTGCAGAGGTCAGTATAAAAGAGGGGAACTGGGCTTTTATTGTCCTGGTGACCTCATGGGTCGGGGGGCACACAGTGACCACTAGGGGTTGAAAGCTGTGTCCAGGGGCAGGTTCACACCGAGGTGTGAAGTGGAAGCACCCTGGGACACTGAGTTGTAGAAGCTTATCTTTGTCTCCAGAGACCCAACTATTGTTCACAACAATTAGGTCCCAACGTTCAAATAAGTAATAATTCAAGAATAAACGTATATATAACTCAATTTAAAACTTGAAACTATCTGAGGGTCACATCTGTGTGATGTTGAATGAATCTAAGGGAGATATGCGATAATATAAAAAGTTAAGTATATTGTATGCCACAGATTCACAATCCCACAACAGGCAGCGGCTCTTATCAGACCTCTTATCAAGACAGTGTGAGACTGACCAGCGATGTGACACACACACATTCTAACTTCAAGATTAACTACAAGCAGCAACGGTTATTATAAATCATTTTTGAAGGCCATATATCTGGCCCAAACTGCTCATGCCCCGACCCTCTTTTCTTTTGTTAGAGTTCAGTTCTATTGCCATCTTCACAGATACACACACAAAGACGAACTTAAATTTAAAATCCCAACAAATGCTACTTAATGACAGAGAACTTAAAAAAGGCAAAAACTCTGTTTCTGTTTAATAGTTTTTATTATTTTAATCACAATATTAAAATCACATCACTAGGCTGCTGTTGAATAAACACTTTTACAGACAGAATCATTTTGGCTTCATCACATCAAACAGACAAATGTTCATATATGTTGGATTATTTCATATGTGAACAGACTTTATGTGATTAAACATGAATCATGTCTCATGTGTGAGTTTTAATAAAGTTTGTTGAATGTGAACAATGATCAGCTGTTATTGATAAATGTGTTTTTATGTGGATCTTCATCAGTTTGCTCGACTTCATGGATCCACACAAAATCTAAATGATAGAAAACATTTTCCATGAAAGTAAAAAACAAACCAAAGATAAAGATCAGAAAATAATCAAATCTTTTTACACACGTGGAAAAGTCGACAGGAGAAATATAAATGAGTGAGAAGTAAAAGGAGAAATAAACAAAGCTTTAGAATAACAAGTTCAACATTTAAATTCAGCAGATTTCTCTTGAAGAAATAAACATGATGAATGAAATCTGCTCTGATCCAGCGTCACAGAGACTTTCACAGGTAACAGCTTCAAGGGATCTATAATGCTAAAGTATGGAAACATCTTCTGAGTGGAAGTGTGTCTGAAGGTGTGAATGTGTTTGTTAGTATCAAGATCAGAGAACGACAGTTTTCTTTTGTTCCAGTCCATTGTCACTCTTATCCTCTGGATCTTCTCCACAGAGAGAACAGATAATCCTGATGGTGACGCTGCTTTGTATTTACCTTCATGGAACCCTATAGTCCATGATCTAGACAGATCTTTTCCTTTCCTCTGGAGAGGTTCTGCTGACACACCCAGTAACCAGCGTGTACTGTCTCCTACCAGGACGTCCCAGCTGTGAGTCCCTGAGTTAAAACCCTCAGATCCCAGGACTAAGGGGTATTTATCAAACCTCTCTGGATTGTCAGGAAGCTTCTGTTTCTCTCCTCCTCTCAAACTGGTCAGTTCTTCAGACAGGACGAGCCATGGATAAGCAGAGTTTGGGTCCAGAACCACAGGACTGTAGGAGACCAGGTCCTTCATCTTGTTCCAGATGTTGAAGCTCAGGTTGCCCAGATAATTGGCCTCGTCTATCAGAGCTCCTGAGGCCAGCTGTGGATCATCCAGCAGGGGGCGCTGCTGGATTCGTTTCACTGAAGCCTTGTAGTTGAGCAGGAACGAGACGTCTTCAGCTCTCAGCTCGTCCTCTGTGGTTCTGATTGTGTCTGAAAGAGCCGTTATGTCTCTGCTCAGAGACTCAATCTTCTCCTTCATCATCCGTCTCTTCTGCTCCTCTTCCTCCCTCAGTGCAGCCATCCTGGCCTCCTCTTCCTCCTCCAGAAACTGATGAAGCTTTTTAAACTGCTCCTTGATCTGCGTCTCTGTGAGTCCGGCCTGGACCTTAATGTGTTCTGCTGTTTGTTCACACTCTACTTTAACACGTTCAAAACACTGTAACTTCTTCTTGTCACACAGATAGTGTGACATTTACATCTCAACTTAAAAAAGGTCAGAACTCTGTTTCTGTTTCATAATTTTTATTATTTTTATCACAATATTAAAATCACATCACTAGGCTGCTGTTGAATAAACACTTTTACAGTTAGAATCATTTTGGCTTCATCACATCAAACAGACACATGTTCATATATGTTGGATTATTTCATATGTGAACAGACTTTATGTGATTAAACATGAATCATGTCGCATGTGTGAGTTTGAATAAAGTTTGTTGAATGTGAACAATGATCAGCTGTTATTGATAAATGTGTTTTTATGTGGATCTTCATCAGTTTGCTGGACTTCATGGATCCACACAAAATCTAAATGATAGAAAACTTTTTCCATAAGACAAAAAAACAAACCAAAGATAAAGATCAGAAAATAATTAAATCTTTTTACACACGTGGAAAAGTCGACAGGAGAAATAAAAATGAGTGAGAAGAGCCGGTCTCGGTTTGGTTTGATCACGTATTTACGCTGATGCCTTGTGGGTCGGTGTTGTTGTTCATTGGAGTAAAGAATATTGTGTTCCTGCTCTATCGGCTGTATGATCTGTTTGTGTAAACATTTGCATCCTACAAACCAAAACAATGCCTTTCTTTCTCCCCTCCTAAAGCTGGGGCGGCTGCTTGAACTCCTTGTGATGTTGAATGAATCTAAGAGAGATATGCGTTAATATAAAAAGTTAAGTATATTGTATGCCACAGATTCACAATCCCACAACAGGAAGCGGCTCTTATCAGATCTCTTATCAAGACAGGTGTGAGACTGACCAGCGATGTGACGCACACACATTCTAACTAACTTCAAGATTAACACCAAGCAGCAACAGTTATTATAAATCATTTGTGAAGGCCATATATCTGGCCCAAACTGCTCATGCCCCGACCCTCTTTTGTTTTGTTTAGAGTTCAGTTCTATTGACATCTTCAGATACACACACAAAGACGAATTAAAATTTAAAATCCCAACAAATCCTACTTAATGACAGATAATGTTATATTTACATTTCAACTTAAAAAAGCTCAGAACTCTGTTTCTGTTTCATAGTTTTTATTATTTTGATCACAATATTAAAATCACATCACTAGGCTGCTGATGAATAAACACTTTTACAGACAGAATCATTTTGACTTCATCACATCAAACAGACAAATGTTCATATATGTTGGATTATTTCATATGTGAACAGACTTTATGTGATAAACATGAATGTGGTCTCATGTGTGAGTTTTAATAAAGTTTGTTGAATGTGAACAATGATCAGCTGTTATTGATAAATGTGTTTTTATGTGGATCTTCATCAGTTTGCTCGACTTCATGGATCCACACAAAATCTAAATGATAGAAAACATTTTCCATGAAAGTAAAAAACAAACCAAAGATAAAGATCAGAAAATAATTAAATCGTATTACACACCTCGAAAAGTCAAAGGAGAAATAAACAAAGCTTTAGAATAACGAGTTTAACTTTTAAATTCAGCAGATTTCTCTTGAAGAAATAAACATGATGAACAAAATCTTTTTCTCTAACGGCTCTGATCCAGCGTCACAGAGACTTTCACAGGTAACAGCTTCAAGGGATCTGTAATGCTAAAGTATGGAAACATCTTCTCACTGAAACTGTGTGTGAAGGTGTGAATGTGTTTGTTAGTATCAAGATCAGAGAACGACAGTTCTCCTCTGTTCCAGTCCAGCTTCACTCTGATCCTCTGGATCTTCTGCACAGAGAGAACAGATGATCCTGATGAAGACCATGCTGAGTATTTACCTTCATAAAACTGTATTCTCCAGTATCCAAACCGTTTGCTTCCCTTCCTCTGGACAGGCTCTGCTCTTACACCCAGTTCCCAGCGTGTACTGTCTCCAACCAGGACGTCCCAGCTGTGAGTCCCTGAGTTAAAACCCTCAGATCCCAGGACTGAGGAGTAATAATCAAACCTCTCTGGATTGTGAGGAAGCTTCTGTTTCGCTTCTTGTCTAAAACTGGTCAGATCTTCAGACAGGACGAGGCATGGACTAGCAGAGTTTGGGTCCAGAACAACAGGACTGTAGGAGACCTCGTCCTTCATCTTGTTCCAGATGTTGAAGCTCAGGTTGCCCAGATGTTTGGCCTTGTCTATCAGAGCTCCTGAGGCCAGCTGTGGATCACCCAGCAGGGGGCGTTGCTGGACTCGTTCCACTGCAGCCTTGTAGTTGAGCAGGAACGAGACGTCTTCAGCTCTCAGCTCGTCCTCTGTGGTTCTGATTGTGTCTGAAAGAGCCATTATGTCTCTGCTCAGAGCTTCAATCTTCTTCTTCATCATCCGACTCTTCTGCTCCTCTTCCTCCCTCAGTCCAGCCATCCTGGCCTCCTCTTCCTCCTCCATAAACTGATGAAGCTTTTTAAACTGCTCCTTGATCTGCGTCTCTGTGAGTCCGGCCTGGACCTTAATGTGTTTTGCTGTTTGTTCAAACTCTACTTTAACACGTTCAAAACACTGTAACTTCTCCTTCAAGGGCTCCAGAGTTTCCTGAAGTAGCTTCTTGTGTTGTTGTGCAGCTTCATCGATGGGGCTGATTCTGTGGCCGGTGTGTTTTTTTGAATCTCTGCAGACGAGACACACTGGCTGCTGATGGTCCAGACAGAAGAGTCTGAGTTTCTCTGAGTGCAGACTGCAGCGAGCAGGTGAAGAGCTCTGATCGCTCTCCTGTAAGAAGGTCTCACACAGGTTCTTCAACACCAGGTTACAAGGTGGTTCTGACTTTGAAGATCTTCTCTTACAAAGTGGACACTCTTTAACTTTTTTGCCTTTCCACCAGCTCTTCACACAGTCTTTACAGAAGCTGTGGCTACATGTTAGAAGAACAGGATCTCTGAAGACATCACGGCAGACGGAACAGTAGAGATCCTCTTCTAATCTGGAAGCCATCGAGTCTCCAGGTGAAGCTGAAAACAGACAGTCAGTCAGTCACAGCTCCATGAACTTCACTGAGGTTCACTTCCTCTCTGAGTCGAGGTGTTTGTTAAACTCACGGTCAGTGTGTGGAGCGTCGGCAGGTTGTAGTTTGACTCTTCTCTCCTGTAGCTGGACTCACTCAGGACGTCTGGTCTGGTTTAGTTTGGTTTGGAAGGTGAATGTGATCGTCTGGTTTTCAGCCTGCGTCTCTTCAGGGAGGAACAGATGCTTCCTGGTTTCTCTGGTGTGTCAGGACACGATTGTAAAAAGTAATTCAAGTAAAAGTAATCTTGGATTTGATATCTGGGCAAAAGTCATTTGGCAGCAACAAGCTCACACAGACAAGAGACTTGGTTGTGAAATAGCTGCTTGAATATGATCGTTATCTGCTGATGGTTCAATGTTCAGAGGTTGTTCTGCTAGTGTGAGAGTTAAAGTAAAATATTAACAGGAAGTGCAGGGGGGGGGGTCTGTGACGTAACTGCAGACATGAAGTCTTATTAATGAGAAAGAAGCAAAGTGCAAACAAAGTGTCACAATGTCAGAAAATTAAAAGATGTTTTTTTACAGATATCCAACTTTCCAGCAACACTTTCCAGCTCCTCCTCTTCCATCCTGATTCATTCATACATACCGGGTTTCCACTATCTTTTCAGATGTTTGGTCGTACTCCTCGCTGACCTGTTGATGTGATGTTGGAGAGTGCTCTCTTGGATGGAGAGAATGTGAATGTTGATGTATATGTTCAGTCTTTAGGAAGGGACCTGAGGGAGGCAACCTTACTGGCTCAGAGGAACCTCAGTAAGCAGCTGGCGAAACAGGCAGAGGGGTATCACAAGAAGGTGAAGGGGTTTCCTGTTGAAGTAGGAGACAGAGTCCTGCTATTGAACAAAGGGGAGAGAGGTCAAAAGAAGCTGGCTGACCAGTGGGAGGGGGTGGTGTATGTGGTTGTGGGTAAAAATGTGAGTCTTCACACGTATAACTTTCGCCATCCAACAGGTCGGATTGAGACAGTTCATCGGAACTTGATCATGCCTGTTCATTTGTTACCACCACCTTCTTGGGGGAGGGTGATGAGTATATCAGCCTCTCTTCTTCCACTACTGGTCAGAACCAAGATTCTTCAGGAACCTCGAGTCACAGGGAGCAGAGTGATACTAGGACCGCTCGCTGGGTATCTGATCCTGCTGAGTCTCAGGTTGTTGATGATAGCGAAAGAGCACGTCCAACATGTGGAGTGGATGGTGGTACGACTGCTGAGCTGCAGGCTCAGGTGGGCATGAGATCCCGTCAGACATCGGACCGGTCATTCAGTGTTCAGAGTATTGTGTCTGCTGTCAGTGATTCCATGTGTTCAGTTGGGACTTGTTAGGAATTTCAAACTTTTAACTATAGGTTGTGTCTGACTGAACTCTTAAAAATAAAGATAGAAGTATTGTTAGTTAGATATTAGGCCTTCATACAAATTATTTAATAATAACCTTTTCCTTCCTAGGGGTTAATCTACAAATTAAGAATGAACGTTAACTTGATCTCATTTCTAACTTCTGTATTAAAGCATAATTTCATTAGATTCATTAAACTCACATAGAGTCTCACAGCTGTCTGATAAAGTCGTGGAGGTCAGACAGAGTGACGTTGTTGACTTAATTCTGTATGTTGCTTTGGGTTTCGAGGATGCGAATGTTTACACAGTCAGGCTTGTTTTGAAATAGCTGAAAGAATAATAATCTTTTCTCCAATTGTAAACACCTTTGACCCATATTGCATCTGTGGTTGAAGGACGTTCTTGTAGTAAAACTCGTTGTCTAGCAACTATATTGTCATTTGGGAGTGTCTCCCTGTTCACTTCCGTATTCCAAAAGCCATGAGGATGGCCTACGCGTGCGCACTTCCGAGGAGGGAGGAACGAAGATCTGCTGTATAAAATGGACTGATGCCGGATGTTCGAGGCGCTCTGATACACTTAATGTACTGGAAGCCAATTGTGTCTTTTGCCGTAACCTGTTCATTGCTTTCCTAAATAAATTCTTAATTGAGCAAAACTGAGTTTGGCTCTTCTTCTCGTTAAAGAAGTAAAGAACACGCTGTTGTTTTTTC
This sequence comes from Limanda limanda, assembly GCF_963576545.1. Taxonomy (NCBI): domain Eukaryota; kingdom Metazoa; phylum Chordata; class Actinopteri; order Pleuronectiformes; family Pleuronectidae; genus Limanda; species Limanda limanda. The sequence goes on along the minus strand of NC_083647.1, from coordinate 27,558,777 downwards.
TTAACAGACTGCATGGGGGGGGGGGGGTCAGCAGTGGGAAGTGAATCTACAACTGTGTCTAGGTTAAGGGAGAAGGAGACTGCGAATTCCCTAAGACCAGGTAGACCATGAACAGATTTGTCCAGACCATGTCGACACAAAGGGGAATTTCTAGCAAAGGGATTTTTTTTTATTAGGGTGGACAATGTTTCTGTTGATAAAAAAAAAAAAATATATATATATATATAAAAATAAGGAACATGGGGATTTTTGGGGGAGCATAACAACATTTGGATAGACCTTGTATGTGAATTGTCTTAAAAAGCATTCACGACGCAGAAGGAAAGACACGATATCAGGACACGATGGTAAAAAGTAATTCAAGCATTGGATTTGATAACTGGTCAAAAGTCATTTGGCAGCAACAAGCTCACACAGACAAGAGACTTGGTTGTAAAATAGCTGCTTGAATATGATCGTGATCTGCTGAGGGTTCAAAGTTCAGAGGTCGTTCTGCTGAAGTAAAGATAAGTTATGATAAAATATTAACTTCGTCAAGAAGACGTTTGTGTCAGATCCTGTGGACAAAAGTGAGGAAGTGCAGGGGGAGGAGTCTGTGACGTAACTGCAGAGCTGAAGTCGCATTAAAGAGACAGAAGCAAAGTGCAAACAAATGAACAAAATGTCATTGTGTGCGTGTGTGAGGTTTCAAAATGGCGGCTGGCCACTATGAAGACAGAAGACCCCCTGGAGAGTTGGGATCATGGGGCTGAGATCACAAGTGTGTGAGGTGTTGGTGCCGGTCAGAGGAAGTAGTTAGTTGCATGTAAAGAAAGATTCTGATTCTACGAAGCGCATCACAGAACTAACCTTAGCTTTCAAGTAATGTATTACCAAATATCACAAAAACACAAATCCAATTTATAAAACATCACATGAATAGAGTTCAACAGTCCTGTGCATAGGCCTCGTAAAATCAGCCTAGTTATGTTACCAGTTCATGAAAAGGTGGAAAGGTCCTTTTTGAGGTGCTGTTTAAAGTACAGTGAACTGGTCTTGCTGGTTGTGTCTCCTGTTGTTGTGCATCTGCTGGTCAGACTTTGTGTCGTGGCCAGTTGCTTGTAATGCAGTTCTTAGGCAGGCTCTCGTGTTGCTGCCTTCTGGAAGGTCTCAGCAGTCTGCTTCAGGCCGGCCTGCTTGGAGGTCCAAAGAGCTGGAGCAGGGAGAGGAACCTCCTCCTCCTGCAGAGGTCAGTAGAAAAGAGGGGAACTGGGCTTTTATCGTCCTGGTGACCTCATGGGTGGGGGGACACACAGTGACCACTAGGGGTTGGAAGCTGTGTCCAGGGGCAGGTTCACCCCGAGGTGTGAAGTGGAAGCATCCTCAGAGACTGAGTTCTGGAAGCTCATCTTTGTCTCCAGAACAAAGAAGACATGTGGTCTCAGGCTTTGTCTTCACATCTCGGCCCAACTATTGTTCACAACAATTAGCTCCCAGCTTTTAAATAAGTAATAATTCATGAATAAACATATATTTAACTCAATTTAAAAGCCTGAAAATATCTGAGTTTTCAATCCTACTGAATGACAGATAATGTTATATTTACATCTCAACTTAGAAAAGGTCAGAACTCTGTTTCTTTTTCATAGTTTTTATTATTTTGATCACAATATTAAAGTCACATCACTCGGCTGCTGTTGAAAAAACACCTTTACAGAATCATTTTGACTTCATCACAGTGTTAAACTCTACTTAATGACAGATAATGATTTTGTCTCATGACCTTAAAATTTGTATATAGCACGTGCTCTCATGGTTAGTGTGTGACTGATCACCTCGTGTTTATCCTGATCCTTAGTTGGAAAGTTTCTGAACTGGTTCGTCTGGTTTATATGGTTAGTAAGGGAAATGCACAGTTGTTCCTGTAGACGCTGTATAGAGGAAAACAAAGTTAGGAATTATATCTTGTGGGCGAGAGGGGTCATGTTGTCATGAGGCGTAAAACAGTGGGGGTGAATATAGTAGAAGTAGTATTTTGTTGCGCTTGCTAGGAATTTAAATTTATATATAGTGTGGGTCTGACTGAACTCTATGCAATAAAGTTCGGAGGGGGGGGACATGAACAGTTTGGACCAGATAAGGGCCTGCACACAAATGATTTAATAATTAACTTTTTCCTTCCTAGTGTTTAATCATTGTTGTTTAGTCTCAGACATGTCTTGATAAAAGGTCTGCTAAGAGCTGCTGCCTGTTTTGAAGACTGTGAAATCTGTGACATACTATACACTGTACGTTAACTTGTTCTCATTTCTAACTTTTGTATTAAAACATAATTCCCTTAAATTCATTCAACATCACATAGATTTCGAGCAGCTGTCTGATAAGTTCTGGAGGTCGGACAGAGTGACTTTGTTGACTTTGTTTTGTTCCATTGTTTTGGTTTCGTGGATCTTAATGTTTACACAGTCAGGACATGTTTTGATGAAGCAGAAACATAATATTAGCATGCTTGGTGAACATTGTGTTTGTTAGCTGGAAGCTATATTGTACAGGAGATGAGCAGCTTCATGACAGACACCGTTTTGTTTCCACAACTGCAGATGCTGACGGTCAGTGTGGAGAAAAGAGTCTGAAGGTTCAAGATTCAAGAGTTTATTGTTATATGCACAATAATTACATGAAGCAGTCGCTGGAAATGAAATGCTTGGATCACAGGCTCTTATAGCAATGCTCAGAATACTACAAGCAAAGAAATATCGAATAAAATAATATAAAAAAGAATTAAAAAATGTTAAATAGAAAATGAAATACATATATCTAAAATATATATACACCTAAAGAAAAAACAATGGTGCAAATATTTGCAATAGTGCAGTTATCTGTGGGGCTATTACTGGGCAGACAATAAAAACATTTGGAAAGACCTTGTATGTGAAGTGTCTTAAAAAGCATTCACGACGCAGAAGGAAAGACACGATATCAGGACACGATTGTAAAAAGTAATTCAAGCCTTGGATTTGATAACTGGTCAAAAGTCATTTGGCAGCAACAAGCTCACACAGACAAGAGACCTGGTTGTAAAATAGCTGCTTGAATGTGATCGTTATCTGCTGAGTGTTCAAAGTTCAGAGGTCGTTCTGCTGAAGTAAAGATAAGTTATGATAAAATATTAACTTCGTCAAGAAGAGGTTTGTGTCAGATCCTGTGGACAAAAGTGAGGAAGTGCAGGGGGAGGAGTCTGTATCTTAACTGCAGAGCTGAAGTCGCATTAAAGAGACAGAAGCAAAGTGCAAACAAATTAACACAATGTCATTGTGTGCGTGTGTGAGGTTTCAAAATGGCGGCTGGCCACTATGAAGACAGAAGACCCCCTGGAGAGTTGGGATCATGGGGCTGAGATCACAGGTGTGTGAGGTGTTGGTGCCGGTCAGAGGAAGTAGTTAGTTGCATGTAAAGAAAGATTCTGATTCTACGAAGAGCATCACAGAACTAACCTTAGCTTTCAAGTAACGTATTACCAAATATCACAAAAACACAAATCCAATTTATTAAACATCATATGAATAGAGTTCAACAGTCCTGTGCATAGGTCTTGTGTAATCAGCCCAGTTATGTTACCAGGTCATGAAAAGGTGGAAAGGTGCTTTTTGAGGTGCTGTTTAAAGTCCAGTGAACTGGTCTTGCTGGTTGTGGCTCCTTTTGTTGTGCATCTGCTGGTCAGACTTTGTGTTGTGACCAGTTGCTTGTGCTGCAGTTCTTAGGCAGGCTCTCGTGTCGCTGCCTTCTGGAAGGTTTCAGCAGTCTGCTTCAGGCCGGCCTGCTTGGAGGTCCAAAGAGCTGCAGCAGGGAGAGGAACCTCCTCCTCCTGCAGAGGTCAATAGAAAAGAGGGGAACTGGACCTCATGGGTCGGGGGGCACACAGTGACCACTAGGGGTTGGAAGCTGTGTCCAGGGGCAGGTTCACCCCGAGGTGTGAAGTGGAAGCAACCTGGAACACTTAGTTGTAGAAGCTTATCTTTGTCTCCAGAGACCCAACTATTGTTCACAACAATTAGGTCCCAACGTTCAAATAAGTAATAATTCATGAATAAACGTATATATAATTCAATTTAAAACTTGAAACTATCTGAGGGTCACATCTGTGTGATGTTGAATGAATCTAAGGGAGATATGCGTTAATATAAAAAGTTCAGTATATTGTATGCCACAGATTCACAATCCCACAACAGGCAGCGGCTCCTATCAGACCTCTTATCAAGACATGTGTGAGACTGACCAGCGATGTGACGCACACACATTCTAACTTCAAGATTAACTACAAGCAGCAACGGTTATTATAAATCATTTTTGAAGGCCATATATCTGTACCAAACTGCTCCTGCCCCCACCCTCTTTTCTTTTGTTTAGAGTTCAGTTCTATTGCCATCTTCACAGATACACACACAAAGACGAACTTAAATTTAAAATCCCAACAAATCCAACTTAATGACAGAGAACTTAAAAAAGGCAAAAACTCTGTTTCTGTTTAATAGTTTTTATTATTTTAATCACAATATTAAAATCACATCACTAGGCTGCTGTTGAATAAACACTTTTACAGACAGAATCATTTTGGCTTCATCACATCAAACAGACAAATGTTCATATATGTTGGATTATTTCATATGTGAACAGACTTTATGTGATTAAACATGAATCATGTCTCATGTGTGAGTTTTATTAAAGTTTGTTGAATATGAACAATGATCAGCTGTTATTGATAAATGTGTTTTTATGTGGATCTTCATCAGTTTGCTCGACTTCATGGATCCACACAAAATCTAAATGATAGAAAACTTTTTCCATAAGACAAAAAAACAAACCAAAGATAAAGATCAGAAAATAATCAAATCTTTTTACACACGTGGAAAAGTCGACAGGAGAAATAAAAATGAGTGAGAAGTAAAAGGAGAAATAAACAAAGCTTTAGAATAACGAGTTTAACATTTAAATTCAGCAGATTTCTCTTGAAGAAATAAACATGATGAATAAAATCTTTATCTCTAACGCCTCTGATCCAGCGTCACAGAGACTTTCACAGGTAACAGCTTAAAGGGATCTCTAGTGTTAAAGTATGGAAACATCTTCTGAGTGAAAGTGTGTGTGAAGATGTGAATTTGTTTTTTAGAATCAAGATCAGAGAATGACAGTTCTCCTCTGTTCCAGTCCAGTTTCACTCTGATTCTCTGGATCTTCTGCACAGAGAGAACAGATGATCCTGATGGTGACCATGCTGTGTATTTACCTTCATAGAACTGTATTCTCCATGTTCCAGACAGATCGTCTCCCTTCCTCTGGACAGACTCTGCTGACACACCCAGTGACCAGCGTGTACTGTCTCCAACCAGGACGTCCCAGCTGTGAGTCCCTGAGTTAAAACCCTCAGATCCCAGGACTGAGGCGTAATAATCAAACCTCTCTGGATTGTGAGGAAGCTTCTGTTTCTCTCCTCGTCTCAAACTGGTCAGATCTTCAGACAGGATGAGCCATGGAGCAGCAGAGTTTGGGTCCAGAACCACAGGACTGTAGGAGACCATGTCCTTCATCTTGCTCCAGATGTTGAAGCTCAGGTTGCCCAGATGTTTCGCCTTGTCTATCAGAGCTCCTGAGGCCAGCTGTGGATCATCCAGCAGGGGGCGCTGCTGGACTCGTTCCACTGCAGCCTTGTAGTTGAGCAGGAACGAGACGTCTTCAGCTCTCAGCTCGTCCTCTGTGGTTCTGATTGTGTCTGAAAGAGCCGTTATGTCTCTGCTCAGAGACTCAATCTTCTCCTTCATCATCCGACTCTTCTGCTCCTCTTCCTCCCTCAGTCCAGCCATCCTGGCCTCCTCTTCCTCCTCCAGAAACCGATGAAGCTTTTTAAACTGCTCCTTGATCTGCGTCTCTGTGAGTCCGGCCTGGACCTTAATGTGTTCTGCTGTTTGTTCAAACTCTACTTTAACACGTTCTAAACTCTGTAACTTCTCCTTCAAGGGCTCCAGAGTTTCCTGAAGCTGCTTCTTGTGTTGTTCTGCAGCTTCATCGATGGGGCTGAATCTGTGGTCGGTGTGTTTTTTTGAGTCTCTGCAGATGACACACACTGGCTGCTGATGGTCCAGACAGAAGAGTCTGAGTTTCTCTGAGTGCAGACTGCAGAGAGCAGGTGAAGAGCTCTGATCTCTCTCCTCTAAGAAGGTTTCACACAGGTTCTTCAACACCAGGTTACAAGGTGGTTCGTACATTGAAGATCTTTTCTTACAAAGTGGACACTCTTTAACTTTTTTGCCTTTCCACCAGCCCTTCACACAGTCTTTACAGAAGCTGTGGCTACATGTTAGAAGAACAGGATCTTTAAAGACATCTTGGCAGACGGAACAGTAGAGATCCTCTTCTAATCTGGAAGCCATTGAGTCTCCAGGTGAAGCTGAAAACACACAGTCAGTCAGTCACAGCTCCATGAACTTCACTGAGGTTCACTTCCCCTCTGAGTCGAGGTGTTTGTTAAACTCACGGTCAGTGTGTGGAGCGTCGGCAGGTTGTAGTTTGACTCTTCTCTCCTGTAGCTGGACTCACTCAGGACGTCTGGTCTGGTTCGGTTCAGTTTGGTTTGGAAGGTGAATGTGATCGTCTGGTTTTCAGCCTGCGTCTCTTCAGGGAGGAACAGATGTGTCCTGGTTTCTCTGGTGTGTCAGGACACGATTGTAAAAAGTAATTCAAGCCTTGGCTTTGATAACTGGTCAAAAGTCATTTGGCAGCAACAAGCTCACACAGACAAGAGACTTGGTTGTAAAATAGCTGCTTGAATATGATCGTTATCTGCTGAAGGTTCAATGTTCAGACGTCGTTCTGCAAAAGTTTAATATTAACAGGAAGTGCAGGGGGGGGGGAGTCTGTGACGTAACTGCAGACATGAAGTCTTATTAATGAGAAAGAAGCAAAGTGCAAACAAAGTGTCACAGTGTCAGAAAATTAAAAGATGTTTTTTTATACATATCCAACTTCCCAGCAACACTTTCCAGCTCCTCTTCCATCCTGATTCATTCCTCAGCCAAATGGGATGTAAAGCACCAAGGAGACCTCCTGATAAAATGCCTGAACCTCCTCTGACGCCACTTCCTGTCTTCTGCCTGTGCAATGGAAGCCCTGAACATGGCTCAATCAGCGTCAGTCAGAGGCGCTGACGTTGGCCTCTGACTGCACGGCTCCTGAGACTACCGGGTTTCCAATATCTTTTCAGTTGTTTGGTCGTACTCCTCGCTGACCTGTTGATGGGATGTTGGGGAGTGTTCTCTTGGATGGAGAGAATTTGAGTGTTGATGTATATGTTCAGTCTTTAGAAAGGGACCTGAGGGAGGCAACCTTACTGGCTCAGAGGAACCTCAGTAAGCAGCAGGCGAAACAGGCAGAGGGGTATAACAAGAAGGTGAAGGGGTTTCCTGTTGAAGTAGGAGACAGAGTCCTGCTGTTGAACAAAGGGGAGAGAGGTCAAAAGAAGCTGGCTGACCAGTGGGAGGGGGTGGTGTATGTGGTTGTGGGTAAAAATGTGAGTCTTCACACGTATAACTTTCGCCATCCAACAGGTCGGATTGAGACAGTTCATCGGAACTTGATCATGCCTGTTCATTTGTTACCACCACCTTCTTGGGGGAGGGTGATGAGGAGATCAGCCTCTCTTCTTCCACTACTGGTCAGAACCAAGATTCTTCAGGAACCTCGAGTCAGAGGGAGCAGAGTGATACTAGGACCGCTCGCTGGGTATCTGATCCTGCTGAGTCTCAGGTTGTTGATGATAGCGAAAGAGCACGTCCAACATGTGGAGTGGATGGTGGTACGACTGCTGAGCTGCAGGCTCAGGTGGGCATGAGATCCCGTCAGACATCGGACCGGTCATTCAGTGTTCAGAGTATTGTGTCTGCTGTCAGTGATTCCATGTGTTCAGTTGTGACTTGTTAGGAATTTCAAACTTTTAACTATAGGTTGTGTCTGACTGAACTCTTAAAAATAAAGATAGAAGTATTGTTAGTTAGATATTAGGCCTTCATACAAATTATTTAATAATAACCTTTTCCCTTCTAGGGGTTAATCTACAAATTAAGAATGAACGTTAACTTGATCTCATTTCTAACTTCTGTATTAAAGCATAATTTCATTAGATTCATTAAACTCACATAGAGTCTCACAGCTGTCTGATAAAGTCGTGGAGGTCAGACAGAGTGACGTTGTTGACTTAATTCTGTATGTTGCTTTGGGTTTCGAGGATGCGAATGTTTACACAGTCAGGCTGGTTTTGAAATAGCTGAAAGAATAATAATCTTTTCTCCAATTGTAAACACCTTTGACCCATATTGCATCTGTGGTTGAAGGACGTTCTTTTAGTAAGACTCGTTGTCTAGCAACTATATTGTCATTTGGGAGTGTCTCCCTGTTCACTTCCGTATTCCAAAAGCCAGGAAGCGTGCGCACTTCCGAGGAGGGAGGAACGAAGATCTACTGTTTAAAATGGACTGATGCCGGATGTTCGAGGCGCTCTGATACACTTAATGTACTGGAAGCCAATTGTGTCTTTTGCCGTAACCTGTTCATTGCTTTCCTAAATAAATTCTTAATTGAGCAAAACTGAGTTTGGCTCTTCTTCTCGTTAAAGAAGTAAAGAACACGCTGTTGTTTTTTCTTAACAGACTGCATGGGGGGGGGGGGGTTGGCAGTGTCTAGGTTAAGGGAGAAGGAGACTGCGAATTCCCTAAGACCAGGTAGACCATGAACAGATTTTTTTTTATTAGGGTGGACAATGTTTCTGTTGATAAAAAAAAATATATATATACATATATATATATATATATATATATATATATATATATATATATATAAAAATAAGGAACATGGGGATTTTTGGGGGGAGCATAACAACATTTGGATAGACCTTGTATGTGAAGTGTCTTAAAAAGCATTCACGACGCAGAAGGAAAGACACGATATCAGGACACGATTGTAAAAAGTAATTCAAGCCTTGGATTTGATAACTGGTCAAAAGTCATTTGGCAGCAACAAGCTCAGACATACAAGAGACTTGGTTGTAAAATAGCTGCTTGAATATGATCATTATCTGCTGAAGGTTCAATGTTCAGACGTCGTTCTGCAAAAGTTTAATATTAACAGGAAGTGCAGGGGGGGGGAGTCTGTGACGTAACTGCAGACATGAAGTCTTATTAATGAGAAAGAAGCAAAGTGCAAACAAAGTGTCACAGTGTCAGAAAATTAAAAGATGTTTTTTTATACATATCCAACTTCCCAGCAACACTTTCCAGCTCCTCTTCCATCCTGATTCATTCCTCAGCCAAATGGGATGTAAAGCACCAAGGAGACCTCCTGGTAAAAAGCCTAAACCTCCTCTGACGCCACTTCCTGTCTTCTGCCTGTGCAATGGAAGCCCTGAACATGGCTCAATCAGCTTGGTGCATAACAACAGGAACACCTTCCTTTTGATAACTAATGTAATTGGGAGCTAGGCTTGTCTCTTAATACTGTGAAACAGGGGAAAGGTCCTTTTTGAGGTGCTGTTTAAAGTCCAGTGAACTGGTCTTGCTGGTTGTGGCTCCTGTTGTTGTGCATCTGCTGGTCAGACTTTGTGTCGTGGCCAGTTGCTTGTGATGCAGTTCTTAGGCAGGCTCTCGTGTTGCTGCCTTCTGGACGGTTTCAGCAGTCTGCTTCAGGCCGGCCTGCTTGGAGGTCCAGAGAGCTGGAGCAGGGAGAGGAACCTTCCCCTCCTGCAGAGGTCAGTAGGAAAGAGGAGAACTGGGCTTTTATTGTCCTGGTCACCTCATGGGTCGGGGGACACACAGTGACCACTAGGGGTTGAAAGCTGTGTCCAGGGGCAGGTTCACCCAAGGTGTGAAGTGGAAGCATCCTCAGAGACTGAGTTCTGGAAGCTCATCTTTGTCTCCAGAACAAAGAAGACATGTGGTCTCAGGCTTTGTCTTCACATGTCGGTCCAACTATTGTTCACAACTATTAGCTCCCAGCTTTTAAATAAGTAATAATTCATGAATAAACATATATTTAACTCAATTTAAAAGCCTGAAAATATCTGAGTTTTCAATCCTACTGAATGACAGATAATGTTATATTTACATCTCAACTTAGAAAAGGTCAGAACTCTGTTTCTGTTTCATAGTTTTTATTATTTTGATCACAATATTAAAGTCACATCACTCGGCTGCTGTTGAAAAAACACTTTTACAGAATCATTTTGACTTCATCACAGTGTTAAATTCTACTTAATGACAGATAATGATTTTGTCTCATGACCTTAAAATGTGTATATAGCACGTGTTCTCATGGTTAGTGTGTGACTGATCACCTCATGTTTATCCTGATCCTTAGTTGGAAAGTTTCTGAACTGGTTCGGCTGGTTTATATGGTTAGTAAGGGAAATGCACAGTTGTCCCTGTAGATGCTGTATAGAGTAAAACAAAGTTATGAATTATATCTTGTGGGCGAGAGGGGTCATGTTGTCATGAAGCGCAAAACAGTGGGGGTGAATATAGTAGAAGTAGTATTTTGTTGCCCTTGTTAGGAATTTAAATTTATATATAGTGTGGGTCTGACTAAATCATGCAATAAAGTTCGGAGGGGGGGGGGGACATGAACAGTTTGGACCAGATAAGGGCCTGCACACAAATGATTTAATAATTAACTTTTTCCTTCCTGTGTTTAATCATTGTTGTTTAGTCTCACACCTGTCTTGATAAAAGGTCTGCTAAGAGCTGCTGCCTGTTTTGAAGACTGTGAAATCTGTGACATACTATACACTGTACGTTAACTTGTTCTCATTTCTAACTTTTGTATTAAAACATAATTCCCTTAAATTCATTCAACATCACATAGATTTCGAGCAGCTGTCTGATAAGTTCTGGAGGTCGGACAGAGTGACTTTGTTGACTTTGTTTTGTTGTTTTGGTTTCGTGGATCCTAATGTTTACACACTCAGGACATGTTTTGATGAAGCAGAAACATAATATTAGCATGCTTGGTGAACATTGTTTTTGTTAGCTGGAAGCTATGTTGTACAGGAGATGAGCAGGCAGCAGCTTCATGATAGACACTGTTTTGTTTCCACAACTGCAGATGCTGACGGTCAGTGTGGAGAAAAGAGTCTGAAGGTTCAAGATTCAAGAGTTTATTGTTATATGCACAATAATTACATGAAGCAGTCGCTGTCAATGAAATGCTCGGATCACAGGCTCTTATAGCAATGCTCATAATACTACAAGCAAAGAAATATTGAATAAAATAATATAAAAAAGAATTCAATTATGTTAAATAGAAAATGAAATACATATATCTAAAATATATATACACCTAAAGAAAAAACAATGGTGCAAATATTTGCAATAGTGCAGTTATCTGTGGGGCTGTTACTGGGCAGACAATAAAAACATTTGGAAAGACATTGTATGTGAAGTGTCGTAAAAAGCATTCACGACGCAGAAGGAAAGACACGATATCAGGACACGATTGTAAAAAGTAATTCAAGCCTTGGATTTGATAACTGGTCAAAAGTCATTTGGCAGCAACAAGCTCACACAGACAAGAGACTTGGTTGTGAAATAGCTGCTTGAATATGATCGTGATCTACTGAGGGTTCAAAGTTCAGAGGTCGTTCTGCTGAAGTAAAGATAAGTTATGATAAAATATTAACTTCGTCAAGAAGAGGTTTGTGTCAGATCCTGTGGACAAAAGTGAGGAAGTGCAGGGGGAGGAGTCTGTATCTTAACTGCAGAGCTGAAGTCGCCTTAAAGAGACAGAAGCAAAGTGCAAACAAATGAACACAATGTCATTGTGTGCGTGTGTGAGGTTTCAAAATGGCGGCTGGCCACTATGAAGACAGAAGACCCCCTGGAGAGTTGGGATCATGGGGCTGAGATCACAAGTGTGTGTTTTGGGAGAGGAGTGTGTGAGATGCTGTTTAAAGTCCAGTGAACTGGTCTTGCTGGTTGTGCCTCCTGTTGTTGTGCATCTGCTGGTCAGACTTTGTGTTGTGGCCAGTTGCTTGTGCTGAAGTTCTTAGGCAGGCTCTCGTGTTGCTGCGTTCTGGAAGGTCTCAGCAGTCTGCTTCAGGCCGGCCTGCTTGGAGGTCCAAAGAGCTGGAGCAGGGAGAGGAACCTCCTCCTCCTGCAGAGGTCAGTAGAAAAGAGGGGAACTGGGCTTTTATTGTCCTGGTGACCTCATGGGTCGGGGGACACACAGTGACCACTAGGAGTTGAAAGCTGTGTCCAGGGGCAGGTTCATCCCAAGGTGTGAAGTGGAAGCAACCTGGGACACTGAGTTCTGGAAGCTTATCTTTGTCTCCAGAACAAAGAAGACATGTGGTCTCAGCCTCTGTCTTCACATGTCGGCCCAACTATCGTTCACAACTATTAGCTCCCAAGGTTTAAATAAGTAATAATTCATGAATAAACATATATATAACTCAATTTAAAACCTGAAACTATCTGAGGGTCAAATCTGTCATTGCGTGTTCTTTTATACTAAATATGAGAAGAACCGGTCTCGGTTTGGTTCGATCACGTATTTACGCTGATGCCTTGTGGGTCGGTGTTGTTGTTCATTGGAGTAAAGAATATTGTGTTCCTGCTCCATCGGCTGTATGTTCTGTTTGTGTAAACATTTGCATCCTACAAACCAAAACAATGCCTTTCTTTCTCCCCTCCTAAAGCTGGGGCGGCTGCTTGAACTCCTTGTGATGTTGAATGAATCTAAGGGAGATATGCGTTAATATAAAAAGTTAAGTATATTGTATGCCACAGATTCACAATCCCACAACAGGCAGCGGCTCTTATCAGACCTCTTATCAAGACAGGTGTGAGACTGACCAGCGATGTGACGCACACACATTCTAACTAACTTCAAGATTAACACCAAACAGCAACGGTTATTATAAATCATTTGTGAAGGCCATATATCTGTCCCAAACTGCTCCTGCCCCACCCTCTTTTGTTTTTTCAGATACACACACAAAGACAAACTAAAATTTAAAATCCCAACAAATCCTACTTAATGACAGATAATGTTATATTTACATTTCAACTTAAAAAAGCTCAGCTCCTGTTTCTGTTTAATAGTTTTTATTATTTTGATCACAATATTAAAATCACATCACTAGGCTGCTGTTGAATAAACACTTTTACAAACAGAAACATTTTGGCTTCATCACATCAAACAGTCAAATGTTCATATATGTTGGATTATTTCATATGTGAACAGACTTTATGTGATAAACATGAATGTGGTCTCATGTGTGAGTTTTAATAAAGTTTGTTGAATGTGAACAATGATCAGCTGTTATTGATAAATGTGTTTTTATGTGGAACTTCATCAGTTTGCTCGACTTCATGGATACACACAAAATCTAAATGATAGAAAACATTTTCCATGAAAGTAAAAAACAAACCAAAGATAAAGATCAGAAAATAATTAAATCCTATTACACACCTCGAAAAGTCAAAGGAGAAATAAACAAAGCTTTAGAATAACGAGTTTAACTTTTAAATTCAGCAGATTTCTCTTGAAGAAATAAACATGATGAATAAAATCTTTATCTCTAACGGCTCTGATCCAGCGTCACAGAGACTTTCACAGGTAACAGCTTCAAGGGATCTGAAATGCTAAAGTATGGAAACATCTTCTGAGTGAAACTGTGTATGAAGGTGTGAATGTGTTTGTTAGTATCAAGATCAGAGAACGACAGTTCTCCTCTGTTCCAGTCCAGTTTCACTCTGATCCTCTGGATCTTCTGCACAGAGAGAACAGATGATGCTGATTGTGACCATGCTGAGTATTTACCTTCATAAAACTGTATTCTCCAGTATCCAGACCGTTTGCTTCCCTTCCTTTGGACAGGCTCTGATCTTACACCCAGTTCCCAGCGTGTACTGTCTCCAACCAGGACGTCCCAGCTGTGAGTCCCTGAGTTAAAACCCTCAGATCCCAGGACTGAGGAGAAATAATCAAACCTCTCTGGATTGTCAGGAAGCTTCTGTTTCGCTTCTTGTCTAAAACTGGTCAGATCTTCAGACAGGACGAGGCATGGACTAGCAGAGTTTGGGTCCAGAACAACAGGACTGTAGGAGACCTCGTCCTTCATCTTGTTCCAGATGTTGAAGCTCAGGTTGCCCAGATGTTTGGCCTTGTCTATCAGAGCTCCTGAGGCCAGCTGTGGATCACCCAGCAGGGGGCGCTGCTGGACTCGTTCCACTGCAGCCTTGTAGTTGAGCAGGAACGAGACGTCTTCAGCTTTCAGCTCGTCCTCTGTGGTTCTGATTGCGTCTGAAAGAGCCGTTATGTCTCTGCTCAGAGCTTCAATCTTCTTCTTCATCATCCGACTCTTCTGCTCCTCTTCCTCCCTCAGTCCAGCCAATCTGGCCTCCTCTTCCTCCTCCATAAACTGATGAAGCTTTTTAAACTGCTCCTTGATCTGCGTCTCTGTGAGTCCGGCCTGGACCTTAATGTGTTTTGCTGTTTGTTCAAACTCTAATTTAACACGTTCAAAACACTGTAACTTCTCCTTCAAGGGCTCCAGAGTTTCCTGAAGTTGCTTCTTGTGTTGTTGTGCAGCTTCATCGATGGGGCTGATTCTGTGGCCGGTGTGTTTTTTTGAGTCTCTGCAGACGAGACACACTGGCTGCTGATGGTCCAGACAGAAGAGTCTGAGTTTCTCTGAGTGCAGACTGCAGCGAGCAGGTGAAGAGCTCTGATCGCTCTCATGTAAGAAGGTCTCACACAGGTTCTTTAACACCAGGTTACAAGGTGGTAATGACTTTGAAGATCTTCTCTTACAAAGTGGACACTCTTTAACTTTTTTGCCTTTCCACCAGCTCTTCACACAGACTTTACAGAAGCTGTGGCTACATGTTAGAAGAACAGGATCTTTAAAGACATCACAGCAGACGGAACAGTAGAGATCCTCTTCTAATCTGGAAGCCATTGAGTCTCCAGGTGAAGCTGAAAACAGACAGTCAGTCAGTCACAGCTCCATGAACTTCACTGAGGTTCACTTCCCCTCTGAGTCGAGGTGTTTGTTAAACTCACGGTCAGTGTGTGGAGCGTCGGCAGGTTGTAGTTTGACTCTTCTCTCCTGTAGCTGGACTCACTCAGGACGTCTGGTCTGGTTTGGTTCAGTTTGGTTTGGAAGGTGAATGTGATCGTCTGGTTTTCAGCCTGCGTCTCTTCAGGGAGGAACAGATGCTTCCTGGTTTCTCAGGTGTGTCAGGACACGATTGTAAAAAGTAATTCAAGCCTTGGATTTGATAACTGGTCAAAAGTCATTTGGCAGCAACAAGCTCACACAGACAAGAGACCTGGTTGTGAAATAGCTGCTTGAATATGATCGTTATCTGCTGATGGTTCAATGTTCAGACGTTGTTCTGCTAGTGTGAGAGTTAAAGTAAAATATTAACAGGAAGTGCAGGGGGGGGGGGGTCTGTGACGTAACTGCAGACATGAAGTCTTATTAATGAGAAAGAAGCAAAGTGCAAACAAAGTGTCACAATGTCAGAAAATTAAAAGATGTTTTTTTACAGATATCCAACTTTCCAGCAACACTTTCCAGCTCCTCCTCTTCCATCCTGATTCATTCATACATACCGGGTTTCCACTATCTTTTCAGATGTTTGGTCGTACTCCTCGCTGACCTGTTGATGGGATGTTGGAGAGTGTTCTCTTGGATGGAGAGAATGTGAATGTTGATGTATATGTTCAGTCTTTAGGAAGGGACCTGAGGGAGGCAACCTTACTGGCTCAGAGGAACCTCAGTAAGCAGCAGGCGAAACAGGCAGAGGGGAATAACAAGAAGGTGAAGGGGTTTCCTGTTGAAGTAGGAGACAGAGTCCTGCTAACAAACAAAGGGGAGAGAGGTCAAAAGAAGCTGGCTGACCAGTGGGAGGGGGTGGTGTATGTGGTTTTGGGTAAAAATTGGGGTCTTCACACGTATAACTTTCGCCATCCAACAGGTCGGATTGAGACAGTTCATCGGAACTTGATCATGCCTGTTCATTTGCTACCACTACCTTCTTGGGGGGACGGTGATGAGGAGATCAGCCTCTCTTCTTCCACTACTGGTCAGAACCAAGATTCTGCAGGTACCTCGAGTCAGAGGGAGCAGAGCGATACTAGGACCGCTCGCTGGGTATCTGATCCTGCTGAGTCTCAGGTTGTTGATGATAGCAAAGAGCACGTCCAACATGTGGAGTGGATGGTGGTACGACTGCTGAGCTGCAGGCTCAGGTGGGCATGAGATCCCGTCAGACATCGGACCGGTCATTCAGTGTTCAGAGTATTGTGTCTGCTGTCAGTGATTCCATGTGTTCAGTTGGGATTTCATCTCGGGGGTCGGCAGTGGAAAGTGAATCTAGAACTGTGTCTATGTTAAGGGAGCAGGAGACTGCGAATTCCCTGAGACCAGTTAGACCAGTAAACAGATTTATACAGACCATGTCGCCACAAAGGAATTTTTTTTATTATGGTGAACCATGTTTCTGTTGTTAAAAAAATAAATAAAAAAGGAACATGGAGATTTTGGGGGTAACATAACTTTGTTGGTGGGTTGCAGTTGTTTGTTATATTAGGTACACCTTATTGACACTGTGTTTATTCCATAGACTTAAAATGTGTATATAGCACGTGTTCTCATGGTTAGTGTGTGACTGATCACCTCGTGTTTATCCTGATCCTGAGTTGGAAAGTTTCTGAACTGGTTCGGCTGGTTTATATGGTTAGTAAGGGAAATGCACAGTTGTACCTGTAGATGCTGTATAGAGGAAAACAAAGTTATAAATTATATCTTGTGGGCGAGAGGGGTCATGTTGTCATGATGCGCAAAACAGTGGGGGTGAATATAGTAGAAGTAGTATTTTGTTGCGCTTGTTAGGAATTTAAATTTATATACAGTGTGGGTCTGACTGAACTCTATGCAATAAAGTTTGGACGGGGGGACATGAACAGTTTGGACCAGATAAGGGCCTGCACACAAATGATTTAATAATTAACTTTTTCCTTCCTAGTGTTTAATCATTGTTGTTTAGTCTCACACCTGTCTTGATAAAAGGTCTGCTAAGAGCTGCTGCCTGTTTTGAAGACTGTGAAATCTGTGACATACTACACACTGTACGTTAACTTGTTCTCATTTCTAACTTTTGTATTAAAACATAATTTCCTTAAATTCATTCAACATCACATAGATTTCGAGCAGCTGTCTGATAAGTTCTGGAGGTCAGACAGAGTGACTTTGTTGACTTTGTTTTGTTTTGTTGTTTTGGTTTTGTGGATCCTAATGTTTACACACAGTCAAGACATGTTTTGATGAAGCAGAAACATGATATTAGCATGCTAGGTGAACATTGTGTTTGTTAGCTGGAAGCTATATTGTACAGGAGATGAGCACGCAGCAGCTTCATGATAGACACTGTTTTGTTTCCACAACAGCAGATGCTGATGGTCAGTGTGGAGAAAAGAGTCTGAAGGTTCAAGATTCAAGAGTTTATTGTCATATGCACAATAATTACATGAAGCAGTCGCTGTCAATGAAATTCTTGGGTCACAGGCTCTTATAGCAATGCTCAGAATATTACGAGCAAAGAAATATCGAAAAAAATATAAAATAGAATATAAAAAATTTAAAAAAGAAAATGAAATTTATATATCTTAAATATATATATATATACACCTGAAGAAAAAACAATAGTGCAAAAATAGCAGGACA
The DNA here is from genome assembly GCF_963576545.1 of Limanda limanda. NCBI lineage: Eukaryota > Metazoa > Chordata > Actinopteri > Pleuronectiformes > Pleuronectidae > Limanda > Limanda limanda. The sequence continues at coordinate 27,541,025 of NC_083647.1, read as the reverse complement.
TCAGGACACGATTGTAAAAAGTAATTCAAGCCTTGGATTTGATAACTGGTCAAAAGTCATTTGGCAGCAACAAGCTCACACAGACAAGAGACTTGGTTGTGAAATAGCTGCTTGAATATGATCGTGATCTGATGAGGGTTCAATGTTCAGAGGTCGTTCTGCTGAAGTATAGATAAGTTATGGTAAAATATTAACTTTGTCAGGAAGAGGTTTGTGTCAGATCCTGTAGACAAAGGTCAGGAAGTGCAGAGAGGGGGGGGGGGTCTGTGACGTAACTGCAGACCAGAAGTCTTATTAAAGAGACAGAAGCAAAGTGCAATGAAAATGGACATAATGTCATTGTGTGCGTGAGTGTGTGAGGTTTCAAAATGGCGGCTGGCCACTATGAAGACAGAAGACCCCCTGGAGAGTTGGGATCATGGGGCTGAGATCACAGGTGTGTGTTTTGGGAGAGGAGTGTGTGAGTTTCTGTTTAAAGTCCAGTGAACTGGTCTTGCTGGTTGTGGCTCCTGTTCATGGGGTGCCGTTTGTCAAGCAGCTCACGCTGAAAATAACAGCAACATTTTTTCACATTTAGCTTCAAACCATGTTTAAAAAACTGGTGTGAATTTTTGAGAGTCACTTTTTTGCACATTTACAACAATATTTGTCTTGGAGATATTTTAAATATTTAAATCCATATGTTAAATGTAACACTTAAATGTTAAATGTTAAATCTAAATGCTAAATCTAAATCTAAATGTTAAATTTAAATCTAAATGTTAAATTTAAATCTAAATGTTAAATCTAAATGTTAAATTTAAATCTAATTGTTAAATTTAAATCTAAATGTTAAATCTGAATCTTAATATAAATGTTAAATCTAAATGTTAAATCTAAATATAAATGTTAAATCTAAATTTAAATCTAAATGTTTAATCTAAATGTTAAATTTAAATCTAAATGTTAAATTTAAATCTAAATGTTAAATTTAAATCTAAATGTTAAATCTAAATCTAAATCTAAATGTTAAATCTAAATGTTTCGGGTGAAACTAAATATTTAGCTAATATGCAAATTCAAATGCCGGTTACAGGAAGTAGTAACAAAATAAAAGCTCGAGGAAGTCAGAGTGTGTTTATTACGGAGCCCCCCAGGGGACACGGGGGAAAATGAGGACAGCAAAATGACTTTTGCGATATCCCGAGAAAGTTTATATCAGTCAGGATATCAGTCCTGTAGGTGTCCTAATAACTTGTGATCAGTGCTGGTGTTTATTGTTAAAGTGTAAAGTGAGCGCGGGACAGAGGGAAGTGAGGCGGAAGCAGACACAGACACACACAGGGCGACCGGACTTTTAATGAGCGTCTGTTCTGATGCTGGAGCAGCGCTTGTTATAATGATTCAGCGGCAGCACATCGCTAAGACAATGAACGGAGCAGAAAACATGGATCGATCCTGTTATGTCTCTGTATCGATGCACAGTCGCCCACTTCCGCGAGTAGGGCGACTGTCCCCGCAGCCGCTCAGCCCTGCTCTGTGGCGCCCCGCCCACAACCCGTATCTCATAATAATGACTTAATATGTCATTATTATGAGATACCCGGATGTACATTGTCCTAAACTTTCTCGGGATCTCAAGAACAAGCTCACACAGACAAGAGACTTGGTTGTCAAATTCAGCCGAATGACCAAATTCAGAGGTCGGTGAAAGTAAAAGTTTAATATGAACAGGAAGTGCAGGGGGAGGGGGGGGAAGTCGGTGACGTAACTGCAGAGCTGAAGTTTCATTAAAGAGACAGAAGCAAAGTGAAAATAAATGGACACAAGTTCAGAAAATTAAAAGAGGGTTTTATAGATATCAAACTTCCCAGCAACACTTTCCAGCTCCTCTTCCATCCTGAGCCAGTCCTCAGCCGAATGGGATGTAAAGCAAGAAAAGGCCTGAACCTCCTCTCTCCCTTTTCAGTAGAAAACCAATTTCTATTTATATAGTTATATGGTTTGAACTGCGCATTTTATTACAGCTTTTTATAACCAATCTGTTATAAAATCCACGGCTCTTATTACTTTTAACAATCGTGTCCTGACACACCAGAGAAACCAGGTTGTCTCCATCCAAATGCAAACCAGCCACAACCATTGTCATGTCTTTTATTTATTTACATTTTTACATGTCATATCTCTCTCTCTCTCTCTCTCTCTCTCTCTCTCTCTCTCTCTCTCTCTCTCTCTCTCTCTCTCTCTCTCTCTCTCTCTCTCTCTCTCTAAGAGTGTGTGTAGGCAGATTTGAAATCCTCCTTTCAGAACGAAGGTACAGCCGTGAGTTAATCTGTGTGTGTTGTGTGTTGTCTATCATCTATCTAATATCTATTTGTTATCTATCTATTATCTATCTATTATCTATCTATCTACCTTCTCTGTAAGCCTTGGATTCTCCTCTTGTTCTCCCCTATCGGTTTGTGGTGTCTCCCAAGGCTCTACTTTGGGTTCCCTCTTATTTCCCACATATGCTTTGCCCCTGGGGTAAATCCTGTGTAGTCATGACATCTCTTTCCGTGCTGTGCGGTTGGCTGATGATTTTCAGCTGATATTCATCTGATATAATACCATAATGCTGATGCAGCTGAGAATAATGACATCAACAGACTTGTGCAGAAGAGTGGAGACAGTCGATGTCACG